>NW_024424230.1:2755083-2820108 GCF_017311325.1 Ursus maritimus
CGCTCTCCGCAGCCACCTGTCCCCGGTGAGGACGCGCGTGAGCTGCCCGCAGGTACACGGCTGCTCCGGCCAGAGTGACAATGTGACTCGGAGCCGCCAGCAGCCGTCTGTGGGGTCTGACCAGCCCCGAGCCCCAGAGCGGGAAGTCACCGCACCCTGGGGGCACAGCCAACCTTGCCTGCCCTCTGGCCACTGTCATACTAACGCCCACCTCCCCAGCCCGCCCAGCACATCCTGAGGGTAGGACTCGGACACCTGCTTTCTGGGGGGCGGTCCCTAAGCAAGAGGGCCTTGTGAGGGAGCTTGTGACGCAGGTGGAGACAGCGGAGTGTCCTGGACGAGCTGGCCAGGAGGCCATGGCTTTAAAAAGAATAAGGGAGAAAACCTCAAAGATGTGCCGTTTTAACAGTGAGTGTTTGGGGGGGTGAGCATGGAGGAAGGTGCACCGCCGGGGGCGGGCGGCTCTGCTGGGCAGTGCTGGCCGGCCGGGTCGGGCTGGGTCGGGCCTGCACCCCAGCCGCATGGCGAGGGGCCGGGAGTCTGAGCGCAGACCCCAGGGCCCCGGGCGGTGGGCTGGCAGGCCCGTCACAGACGGCAGCGCGCGCCCCGATCGCTCCCCGCGTGGTGAGAGAAGCGCTGGGTGGCCTGCGCAGGCCGGGCTCTTCAGAGCGATCGCGGGGAAGGAATCGCGCCGTGAGCGTCATGACGCCTGCCAGGAGCGCAGCTGTTTTTAAGACTGGCTGTTGTGAGTCTTCGTAAGAAGCTCAACCGACTGCCTTTAATAGCTTTAGAAAGGAATTAATATGCTTGCAGAGCAAAGGAAAGGCATTCAGGAGGGGGGCACATACTGGGAATGCACCCCGTCCACGCGGTGTGCAAACTTAGCGAGCACTCCAAGGAAGTTTCCTCCTTTCCCGGCTCTCGAACTTTCCCTGACTCGAGCCTGCAGGGGCCATCCACGTAACTGCTGCTTTCCTCTTCCTCTCCGACACAGCCCCTTCCCGGGCTGGACCCTTACACCAGCACTTCTTACTCACTGCCCTTAAAAATGGCTCTGACAGGCCAGGATGAAGTCATCCCCCATGGCTTGAGACCGTGCTGAGCTCTTCTTCTCTGAACTCCTTAAAGCATGAACGGTCCGTGCCACACAGTTAGTAGATCACTACTGTTCTACTTTGTTCCTGGTTGTTTCGTGTGTGTGTGTGCACGTGTGCAAGTCTGTGCGTGTGTACCTGTGTGCACGCGTGTGGTTTCCCTCCCACGCCAACCTCAACTATAATATCACACACTCTTGGAGAGATTAAAGCCACCGTTCTCATTTCCCCATCCCCTCCTATTCTCCACACTTAACACCCTAACCCAGTGCCCGCCACAGGTTAAGAAATGCATGTTGATTATTAAGTAATTGGGAACAAATTTAATTTCAGGATTTGAAACCAAGAGTGATGAAATTCAGGGACAAATCACAGAAGATTCTTTGTTTCCTGTGCTCACTGAGGGAGTGGAGAGCTGCAGAAATAGAGTAAAATCAATTCAGTTGAACAGAATTGGTAATTTTAGAAAGATCCCCACCTCTCAGCTACGGTGTCACGAACGGTTATGACTTCTACAGAGTTCACGGAGGCCTTTCGTCACACGCCTTTGGGTCATTTTAGATGTAACGGCATACGAACTTGGAGACGGGCCCAGCTTTTGAGAAGGATAGGGAAATCGTTTCAACCACTGTGGCCAGCTCCGCGCCCATGCCCTCAGAGACGCACCGTCCTGTCCCTGTCCTGGGGCGGGGGGGGGTTGGTGGCAGCCCAGGGACCCGAGGAGGTGGGGATGCTGAGCCTCACGGGTGTACCTGAGGCAGAATCCGGGTCGGAAGCCGCACACACACCCCAGTGCTGTGCGCCTGCCTCCACTCGCCCTTCCTCCCAGGCCAACCTGATGATCAATCATGGAGACAGCACACACCCCTGGAGGCGGTGCCCTGACCGAGCTGCCTCTGCTCCTACCATACAGGCTGTTTCAAGCCCAGGATCCCTCCACCCCCCCCCCAGTTGAGCCCTCTCTGCCCCCCGGGATTCCCACCTAGGGACAGCTCCTTATCTTGATGGGGAAGCATTTGCATGTGACAACACCTCTGAGGAAAAAGTGGGGGCTCTCTGAGAAAACCCAGTGTCCCCAGCTCGGGGTCTGTTTGGATCCCTATCTGTATGACCCCAGCTCGCTGCGCGGGACTTACGGGATTTACGGCACAGGCTCTGGTAGCGCTCAGCAGCGGGCCGGCCAGGCCCGAGCCCTCACAAGACCACAGCACGCTCCCCAACTTAAAAGTCTCCCGGAACTGAGGTCAGAGGTCAGCTGGTTTTTAGAATGGACTGGTGTCATGTTTTGGCACCATTTTACAGATAAAGCGTTTTGGTTAGATTTAGAAGGTCTTTTGGTTTTGGGATTTGAAGCTTGTTTTTTCTGTTGTTTTTGATGATTCCCTAGAAGTAGCCTGATCTTTTGGGGGCAATGAACCGGTTCTGGGATTTTTTGAGAGCCTGTTCTTGGACAAGGAAATGCATTAGTGATGGTACTATTCATTATTCATTAAGTTTCTATGCGCACAAGACGCTTGTACTGCACACGATTGAAATAAAAACAATAAAAGCACTTATTTCAGAGTCTAAAATGTAACGTCGTATATGGCTTCCGCGTGTCCCCCCACATGAGATTATGACAAGCCCGTTAAATTGCTGCTGGCACACAGAATCACAATGTGATCATTTTTTTTTTCTTCTGGGAGAAAACAGACACAGGTAGCTGGCTTGTAATGAAGACACCGTGTAGACCTATCGCTGTTGAGATTTTAGTTGCGTGACCAGGTTTCTCAAATGCTTTAGGGTTTGTGAAGGTTAATTTTGTGTGTCGACTTGGCAAGTCGTGGTGCCCAGTTATTGGTCCAACGCTGGTCGAGACGTTACTATGAAGGGTTATTTAGGTGTGGTTAACATCCAGATAAGTTGGTTCTCAGCAAATTCACCCTCAGTTGGAGGCAAATGGCGGTTTCCCAAAGAAGGCGATCTCCAGATGGCAATGCAGAGACCCTGCCTGAGTTTCCCTCCCGCTGCCCTGCAGGATCCAGCCTCGGGGCTGCAGAATCCACGGCTCTCCTGTCTGCCGGCCCACACATTTCGGAATCTCCAGCCCCCACCCTCTCGTGAGCCAATCGCGAGTCTCTCTCTTCTGCTTCTCTGGAGAACCCTGACCAATACAAGCATCATATGGTCAGAAGCTCTTAACCAAGGCCCTGAGGTTAAAACGGGCAAAAACAATGCTCTTCCTTCCCAAGGAAGCTGAATTTAGTTAAAATAAAATATATCTTTTTTAAAAAAGATTTTACTTATTTATTCAAGAGAGAGCGAGCAAAGGAGGGAGCATGAGTTGAGGGGAGGGGCAGAGGGAGAAGGAGCAGCAGGCTTCCCGCTGAGCAGGGAGCCAATGCGGGACTCGATCCCAGACCCTGGGATCATGACCTGAGTCAAAGATGGACACTTAACTGACTGAGCCACCCAGGTTCCCCCCAAAATATATCCTGATCAGAACCAAAGGTTCATGTTGTTCAATATTGTAAGATGGGTACATGTGCAACTTTTTTCATGTATAATTTTAAGAAAAACAGTTTGTAAAATAAAATATTTAGGGAAACAAGAGATAATTAAATGTTATTTTAAACAGCTTCAAAAACATTCAGTCAAACCTGTGTGTAAGTACAGACGGTGTGAGTGGTCAAGTAGTAATAGTTAACTCACATGTACAGATGCCCCTCCCCCCCAAACCCCCTGGAACTATATGGTTCCGTGAAGAAGGAAGAGCCGTCCTTGTTTGCTAACAGTGAACAGAAAGCTTACAGCTTCGCTGAAAAAAAATATGTTTTGTGAAGAAGTGGCATTTTTTTGATTGGGCTTCGTCCCCCGTGTAACGCCTTTGTCACCGTCTGGCTTCGGACCCCAAGCAGGGGCTGTCAGGTCCTCCGCTTGGAGGGATAAACCAGAGTGGGTCCTCCAATGGCCCCGTGAAACCAAGTGAGCGTGATCGGTGCTAATAGCCTTCGCGTCTATATATAGCCTTCCCCAGGACCGCGTCTACATGGCAGGGCCAGAAAGGCATCTGCCCCGGATTCCAGCCCGATCAACCCAACACTTGCCAACACCTTCCAGGGGAAGCAGTCCCATGCGTGCCCCTATTGTGAAATGAGTGATTCCCTGTGATTTCATCGTGTGAATCTGCACTTCCCACATAAATAAAATCAACTCAGATTCTCAGATTTCTCCAGATGGACTCTAGAAGTCCCAGAAGCAGGCCGGGGGCAGCCCTTCTTCGCAGAGCTGGGGGAGCCCGGGTTTCCTGATCCCCCCACCCCCAAGCTCTTTCTCAAGCTCACAGGTCACACGGGCACCAGGTGACCTGACAGCTTTCGTCGCACTGAGTAGAAGGTGGCCTGTGAAGTCTGGCCGGCGCATGACGAGGGATGAGCAAGTTCCCCCAGTTTTCACAGGCGGAGGGGCAGTGACCACCCAGTAAGTAAGCTCAGCTGTTTGAACAAGAATTAGAAACCATGTGTGCAATTACAAAGGTTGTGTTTGGGGAATGCTGGCGGCACCCATACGCCAAACCCCCCGAGTCCGAGATGGCAGCCCTGTTGTCTTCGCCTCCCGATGCCCAGACTGCCCTGCAAGGTGTCCCCGTGTGCTGAGTCATGGCACGCGCGGGGGGCTGCACGTGGGGGCTCTGCGCCTCCTCGTTGCCCCTGCCAGCGCTGATGTGGTGTCTCTCTGTGCGGTGGGGGTCAGGTGCGCGGCAGCCTTGTTCTGTCAGGCCTCCGAGAACCTTCATCAAATGAAGGTAGCTTGATGGGAGGTGACCGAGGAGCGATGTGTTAACAAGAAGGACCGTGAAACAAATTTATTAGCGTAATTTTCCAAATACAAATAACATGTGAGAAGCACAATATATGCCCAAAGAATGGAAGAGAAAGGGGGAGGCTAACCACAGTTTTTAAAGACACACAGCATGGCCCTGGGAAGGGGAGGGGCTGGTTCGCCATCCAGTCATCTCAGAGGAGTTCCTGTGACCTTCAGCAAAGACGCTCTGGATCCCGTGTGTTTGCTTTTCTTAAAAGACAGATTACGATTAGAGAGCAAACAAATTTTGTAAAGACATTTGATAGCCTTAGGAAACTCAGAGAGTCTATGCAGGCATGTAAAACCATAGACCAGCATCATACAGGAAGGAAGGAAGGAAGGAAGGAAGGAAGGAAGGAAGGAAGGGAGGAAGGAAGGGGAAATAGACTTGCATTGTTATAAAACTAACAACAATGTCTACAATAGCCAAACTATGGAAAGAGCCCAGATGTCTATCAACTAGTGAATGGATAAAAAAGATGTGGTCTATATATACAATGGAATACTACTCAGCCATCAAAAAGAATGGTATCTTTCCATTTGTAACAACATGGATGGAACTAAAGGGTATTATCAGAGAAAAAAATTATCATATGATTTCATTCATATGTAGAATTTAAGAAACAAAACAGATGAACACAGGAGAAGGGAAGGAAAAATAAAATAAGATGAAAATTGACAGGGAGGCAAATCATAAGAGACTCAACCATAGGAAACAAACTGAGAGCTGCTGGAGGGGAGGTAGGTAGGTGGGGGGTGGGGTAACTGGGTGATAAAGGAGGGCACGGATGTAATGAACACTGGGTGTTACATGCAACCGATGAATCACTGAATTCTACTTCTGAAACTAATAAATTAATTAAAAACTGCTTTAGCATAGACATAAACACACTTCTTAACAGGACTTGGTTGTCTTTTCCTGTGAAATCAAACCCATCTCTACCTTGGGAGTTCCACTTTCTAGTTTTGCCGAGCCCCACGTGTTCAAGCTGCATGAACACAGAACTAAACGGGAAGTGCACCTGCAAGGAAGTCTCTGATTTCGGCATCAAAGCGCGTCTCCATCCTCTCTCTGAATTTTGCCCATTGACTTCAGAAACAGTGTCTGTGTTTTCTGCCTTCTTCCCTCTCACTTGGTCATAGTCGGGCCAGACTGGAGATAGAAGCTGAGATGGGCAAGCCCAAGGCCACCTCATGGGACACAGGCAGAGGCCCTTCTGGGGTGTGGAGACGTTGAGGCTTGAGTCAGTGAGATGGTCTCATGCACAGGAAGTTGGACCCTAAATCCTCAGAGCCACCATTTTGGAAACTCAGCAAATAAGAGATGCTCTTGACAGCCTCCTCTACTCCGGGGATAACTCAAGGTCACCCACAATGGCCGGAAAGCATTCAGGGACCATGGATGTATTAGAATAAGCTCGTTTGTCCACAGGGTGAAGTCTGGAACTTCCGGGGGTTCCCCATGAGCCTACTGGCTTCCTGGAGACCGTCTTTCACCATTGTAACTATACCCCAGTTCTCAACAACCATCCCATGAGAATCCACCAAGAGCTGGCATCTGTCATCTATCAATAGATATTTAGAAGTTTGATATGGATACGTCATTCCAACTGTCCTATTGATGGAATACCCGCTATGCCCTATATAATGATGGCTATCATCTGCTATCTTATTTCCCATCCCTGATAACATCTACCAGCATCTCCTTAAGCAGATGTTCCTGTTTCCATTGGGTGGAGGAGAGGCTAGGGCTGTTGAGGAAGTCGGTCATTTGCTTCTCAGTCCGAGTAAGAGACACAGAGAAGCAGGACTCAAACCTAAACTCGTCCACTTGTTCCTCAAGCACTTACTAAGAACCTGCTACCATTTTATTATTTTTTTTTAAAGATTTTATTTATTTATTCGACAGAGATAGAGACAGCCAGCGAGAGAGGGAACACAAGCAGGGGGAGTGGGAGAGGAAGAAGCAGGCTCATAGCGGAAGAGCCTGATATGGGGCTCGATCCCATAACGCCAAGAACCTGCTACCATTTTAAATGTAGGTTTGTTTCATTACCTCAAAACATTTCTACCCGTATCTCTTCTTTGAAAGATGAGAAAATTGAAAGCCACAAAGTAACTTTCCCAATCCACTGAGCAACTACTAGCAGAGACAGGAATAAGATACAGGTAACAATTTCCAGTTCACTTACCACAGTTTTCTTAGTGAGCCTATCTGTATTTTCCTGTTTGTTTTATACACACACACACACACACACACACACGTAGTGAAAAAATTAGATATGAGCCTCATGAGTTTTCAGACAACCTAAACAAATTCTTTCTGTCTTAATAAAGAATCCAAGAACCGCTTCAAATACTATCAACAAATAAACACCTGAATGCGTTCACCCACACTGAATATTAACATTCCGGTTATCAGAGTGAGTAAAACTGGGGAGACTGTCCCACTTCCAGAGCTCCATCTTCCTAAAGGTTATTTATGTTCATAGTAATATATGTCACACCAGTCGTATGGGGGAATGACATAGCTGCATGAATGGTTTCTGCCCTCAGGGGGCTTGGCTGAGTTGGGAAGAACGATACCACATGGAAATGGACATACGTGAAATGCCTTAAAACTGATTTTCAAGTAGATTTATTTCTTCAGTCATCCTTGAATGAAAAGGGAAGGTCCTGGATGTTCAAGCGCTCAGGTCCTTAGACGAAGAGCTATTCATTCTACATTTTAGAAAGGTGTGTGAATTTTTGTGAACTCCTATTTCCATGGATACCTCTCGAGTGCCATCTTTCTGATTTTAGGACAAGGAAAGGATGCGGCATTCCTGGGTTCTAGCAACCCAGGAACAGAGCAGAAGGCAAATGGCTTTACTGCTTTTCTACTCTGAGAAGCTCAGATGCCCAACATGTTTGCCCTTGGCGCTGTGAATGACCTTGACCCACGCCCATCAAGGTTCCTGCCTTCTAGCTCCTGGTACTGGGGTTGCTTCTGCTGCTGAACCAGCGTCTGCTGTGAAGATGGTGGAGCTCTGCCACCTACTTGTTCCCTTCTCTGTTTCTTGTTTGCTGTGTCATTTATGAGAAACGTATACTGTGTCTGCCGTATCACCAAACCTGACAGTCGGCACTCTGTTACAGGGCTTGGGGTTCTTCTGGGGGTTCCGGCAAGCAATAGTTCACTTATTCTTATATTCCTAATCACTGGTAAATTATAGAAGTTATAAATTCATTCTCTTTTTAAAAAAAAATAGAGTGCTGCAGATAAAGTTCCTTTGGCTGCTCTCCTTTCTTCTGCTCCTCTAGCTATCCTTAGGTGTTTTTATATTTCTACACACATTTTGATGTGTCTTGTTACATGGTGTGTGTGCACTTGGGTGCGTTATCACAGTGCAAATGTAATTTTGCAACATGATTTTTTTTACTTTGTTACCTTTTTAGGTGAATGAACTTTATTTTTAGATTCATCGCAAAATGAAATATAAGGTACAGAGAGTTCGCATAGACCCCTTCCCCCAACACATGCGTGGCCTCCCTGTTACCAGCATCCCCCCCAAGCCCTGCATTTGTTACAACTGGTGAAGCTCACTGACACATCATAGTCACCCACAGTTTACATGAGGGTCACTCTTGGTGGTGTGCATTCGATGAGTTGCACAAATATATAATGTCATGTGTCCACCATGATGGCATCACACAGAGTAGTTTCACTGTCCTAAAAATCCCATGTGTTCTCCCTGTTCATTCCTCCTGCTAACCCAATCCCTGGTAGCAACCCATCTTTTTACTGTCTTCATAGTTTTGCCTTTTCTAAAATGTCATATAGTTGGAATCATACAGTATATGGCCTTTTCAGATTGGCTTCTTTTACTGAGTGACAGGCACTTAAGTTTCCTCCATGTCTTCCCATGGCTGGATAGCTCATTTCTTTTTAGCTCTGGATAACAATCTATTGTATGGATGGACCACAGTTCATCTATCCATTCACCTCCTACTGAAGGACGTCTTGGTTGCTTCCAAGTTTGGACAATTATGAATAAAGCTGCTATAAATATCTATGTGAAGGTTTTTGTGTGGGCATAAGTTTTCAAATCCTTTGGGTAAATACCAAGGATCATAATTGCTGGATCTCCTGGTAAGAGTATGTTTTGTTTTGTAAGAAACCACCAACTATCTTCCAAAATGGCTGCACCATTTTGCATTCCCACCAGCAAAGAATGAGAGTTTCTATTGCTTTTCATCCTCACCGGCATTGTCAGTGCTGTAGATTTTGACCATTCTAACAGGTGTATGGTGGTATTTCATTGTGCCTTTAATTTGCAATTCCCTGAGGACATGCGACGTTGAACATTCTTTCCTGTGTTTACTTGCCATCTGTATGTCTTCTTTGGTGAGATGTCTGTTCAGATCTTTTGCTTATATTTCAATTGGGTTGTTCATTTTATTACTGGTGAGTTTTAAAGTTCTGTATACTTTTGGATAACAGTCTTTTAACAGATGTGTTCTTTTGAAAATATTTTCTCCCAGGCTTGCCTTCTAATTCTCCTGACATTGCCTTTCACAGAACAGAAGTTTTTCATTTTAATGAGCTCCAGCTTATCACTTTTTTTATGGATTGTGTCTTTGGTGTTGAATCTAAAAATTCATCTCCAAACCCAAGGTCATCTAGATAGTCTCCTCTTATCTTCTAGGAGTTTTATGTGTTTTACAGTTAGATTATAGTACATTCTGAGTTAATTTTTGTGAGGGATGTAGGTCTGTGTCTAGATTAATTTTTTGCATGTGGATATCTTGCCTCATTTGTTGAGACTATCTTTGCTCCATTGTATTGCCTTTGCTCTTTTCTCAAAGATCAGATGATTATATTTATGAAGGTCTATTTCTGGACTCTCTGTTCTGTTCCATTGATCTATATAACTATTCTATTGCCAAAACCACACTGTCTTGATTATAGTAGATTTATAGTAATTTCTTGAAGTTGGGTAGTGTCGGTTCTCTGATTTGGTTCATCTCTTTCAATGTTGTGTTGGCTGTTCTGGGTCTTTTGCCTCTCCATATGGACTTTAGAATCAGTTTGACAATATCCACAAAATAAGCTGCTGGGATTTTAACTGAGATCATATTGAATCAATAGATCAAATTGGGAAGAAACAACATTGACAATATTGAGTCTCCCTGTCCATGAACATGGGCTGTCTCGCCATCTATTTAGTTCTTCTTTGGTATCTTCTGTCAATGTTTTGTAGTTTTCCTCATATAGATCTTGTACATATTTTGTTAGATTTATACATAAATGTTTCATTTTGGATGGACGCTAATGTAAATGGGAATCTGTTTTTAATTTCAAATTCTGTTTGTTTTCAATATTTTCTTTGACCTTAGCAGGAAAGATGTGAGTTTCTCACAATTAAGTGATATCAGCTATAGGTTTTTTTTTATAGATTTCCTTGATCAATTTGAGGAAATGCTCCTATATTCTTCGTTTGCTGAGAATTTTTATCATGAATGAGTTTTAGATTCTGTCAGATGCTTTCTCTGCATCTATCGATATGATCATGTGATTTTTCTTCTTTAGCCTATTGATATGGCGGATTGCATTAATTGATTTGCAAATGTTGAGACTTCATACCTGGGATAAATCCCACTTGGTTGTGGTGTGTAATTGTATGCATCGTTGGATTTGATTTTCTAATATTCTTTTGAGAATTTTTGCACCTATGTTTATGAAAAATATTGGTCTGTGGGGTTTTTTTTCTTGCAATGTCTTTGTCTGATTTTGAAGTTCATCTCTTCACTTTTAAATGACATAATTGCCTCCTAAAAAACAGTCCAAATAAAAATGTGTATAATTTCTACTTTTAAATTTTTTTTAAAAAGGACTCAAAATACGCATGCTATTTTAAATAGCAAACGGACATTTAAAAATCCCTTTAGCTTATCATCCAGTACCAGTTGCTTAAAAGACTTAGTCACGTTCACAATAAAACCAATTGAAGCCAAGTGTGAATGATAATGTCTTATCAACAACAACGTCTTCCATCCGAAATGTATTTCATACTTTTGCACATCTATTGTCTCATTTTATTGTCACCAGTGGGCTGGTATCACTATGATTTCCCTTTGCAGATCAGGAAACAGTGACTCAGGGATGAATGCCTTCCCTGTGGTGAAATGAAGTTGGGCATTCTGGCCCCTAATCCTGGTCTTTCCACCAGAAATACAAACTTTCCTCCACGGGCCTTTTTCTTGCCTCCCTGAACCCTAGTTTTTCCCAACGTGTTCCCTGAAGGCCTCTAACCAGAACCTGGGGCCTCTTCCAGCCAACGAAGCAGAAGGTGTAGCTTTAACTTCCTGTCACTTGACCCCTCCCCCCTACCTAGCCCCCCTTCCCGTGGCACTGGTTGTAGAACTATTCCCAGACATCATCTGGGTGGGCTGCCCAGGAGCACTTTGTATGCATGTTGTCCCCCCCCATTCTGGCCATCTCATCCCAGCACAGTGACTTCAGGCTTCTTTGTGACCAGAAATGACACACTCCCTGCTCTTAGCCATGACATAAGACCTAAAATTAAAGCCCAAGAATCTGTGTACTTTGACATCTGGCAATACTTGGAGTGCCTCAAACGGCCTAAGGGCACGTTCCCCTCCCCACTCTGCTCCCATGGACCTAGTCTCCTCCCAAACAGCTCTTCTCATCACGGGCACCAAACACAGTGCCTGCTCGTTCCCCCAGTAGTGGGATTCACTTCTCTGAAAGCTCACTGACTTCTTCAAACCAGCTGATCATCTGCCCCAGGGAAGCCCCCTCCTGCCACTGCAGAGCTCCGCCCATAGCCCCTGCTGGCTCAGGCTCCTGCGTGAAGTCAAGCCTACTTTAACTCTTTACAGGTCCCAGCTCCCTCTGCCCCGTTGCTTCTGAGAGCACAAGCTGCTATTTAGAGAGACATGGGTACCGAACGTTAACTGCCCAGGCGAACGTGAGCTGTTCCTCACCCAAGTGCCATCTGAGGGCTGTGATGTCCTCCGCTCGGGGGCATGACCTCTCACAAACTAGCTCCATGCCTCCAGCTTCTATTTCAGAATCTCAGTGTTTTCAGAAACTACTTTGCAGTGATTTTAAATTTATGCATTATTTGTAAGAAGAGACAGGTTTATATTGGTTGGTTCAGAGAATGGAGAGCGATGAGGGGCCCCTGGAGCCCATGGCCAACCAGAAAGCCAGAGAGGGACAGAGAAGACTCCTCAGTGGGGCTCCCCAGGGGCACAGGGAAAAGGACCCGAGTCCCTGTCAACCTGTCAACCGAGAGACATCTCGTTAGAGCCAGTCACCGGTCTGCAGGCACCACTCCGGCCTGCTGCGAATTTGCCTGCGTTTAGGTTCCCCTCGTGGCCTCGGCAGAGGTGGGCTTCTGGGCCGCAGCACTTGGAGCCCAGTTCATTAATTATAGGCAGGTCTGCACCGCACCGTTCTCGGGCCAGTGGCCCTTTCAGCGACTCCTACGGCCCCCCAAGGAGAACATTCTCCTGCCTTTTCGCTGGTGTTTGGAAACCACTAATGTCACGAGCCTCCCTCCCCGTCCTGCCCGAGAGACAGGGACGCAAGGAAGGCGAGGGCACACAGGCAGGGCGCTTGCTCAGAAATCCGTTCGCACCTGGAGGGGAGCAACAGATTGTTCTTCCTGGCATTTCCTCATAGACATACATTCTTCAAGCACACAGAGCAACGAGCCCAGCCAGTCCTTCTGGACTCTTCCACCTGCCTGCTTACGTGGGTCTGGCACAAAGTAGAACTCCACTTGAGTGTTTTCTTGTAGTTTCTTTACCCCCAAAAGCTTCATTTATAAAATATCAACATGACATTTAAAAAGTCTATGTCTCACTGTTATTCCCAGTTAGAACCTGTAAATTATTCCTTGTGAATTCTGCAGTGTTCAAATCCGGGCGCATGCTTGTATAGAGGTCCTGTGGCAATATACAAGGCCCTCGCTGGGCCCGAGCATTTTTTTTCTGGGCTTTGGAATGAATCCTTATATAGGATCCATTTTAAACCATAAGCCTGGCTGTACAGCGCGAGCCAACATCTGGAGGAGCGGAAGACGATCGGATAACATTGCGAAATATAAAATATGAAACTTATTAACTTTTTCCTGTGTTAAAAATATTTTTTAAATAATGGAAGCAATCTGATAGCACACTGAAAAAACTTTACTACTCAGAAAATCTAGAAAGAAAGAGAATTCAGTCCTTTTAGGGTTTATTTCATTTCTTTTTGCTTGAGTTGCACTTTTTCCAATTTTAGAACATCATTACCTTTGCAAAAATGGATTTTGCTCCAAAAGCGTTCTCACACATTTGCCTTTTTGTAGGTACTAATGTCACATTGAGCCACAGAAAAACAAGCCATACATCAATGCATTAATGAGCAAAATAAGTCAGCGGTGAGAGGGTTCATTGTCATCCTGGTCCTCCTCAGGGGCAACTGCACGATGGGCAGGGTTTTACGGTCTTCTGACAGGCTACGCGTGTGAGCGAAGTGTGCACGTGCAAGGTAGCTCTCTTCAAAATTGCTCCAGCAGCTAAAGAGCACAAGGAAATCTTAACCAGAGCTGGGACATCCCCCAAAGGCTGTCTTTGACCAACGATGTCAGGGCTAAAAAGTGGGTGGCAAGATGCAAATGACCCGAGCAGATCCGCCTCGGGATTGGCCGCCCGCCTCTCCTCCCACCATCTGAAACCTGAGTCCCAGCCATAAATATCCCCAAGTCAAACTCAAAGTATGAAACATCTCAGAAATGTTGCCTGCGCGCAGTTTCCCCCCAAGAATGGGACTCTCCTAGAAAGTACGGAAAGACAAAAGGACAATGTGGAACAGACACAAATTGACTGCAAACATGCTTTCTTTAATTACATGATATGAGATTAAATAAATCTTTAGCACAAAAACACCGAAAGTCTGTCTATTCGGCAAACACAGTGAATCAGCAAACTGTTCTTTTTCTAGCTTCAGGTTTAGTGAAATTGACCTAGGGCTCTAGCTAAGGTATCTTTGGCTTCCTAACGTTGCAAAAGCTTAAGAAAATTTAGAAGGCAATATTCCAGCCGTGGGAAGGCCAAGGCCTCCCTGCTGGCTAACATCTAGAAGGGCAAGATGAGAAGCCGATGCAAACATGTCACTCAGAGTAGCAGAAAGTATCAAGATCACAGACCCAGCCCTGGCTGGGCGCCAGACACCCTGCGATCCTGTTAGGGGGCTGCCCGTAGATAATCCCACCCACTCTCCCAGGACCCCTGCCAAATAGGTATGATGGTGTCGGTTTCATGGATGCAGAAATGGAGGCTCAGAGACGCTGAGTAATTTTCCCAAAACAACAGAGAAAGGAAGAGGCACAGATAAAATTCTAACCCAATCCTCTTTAAAGTCAGCTACTCCCGTAACAGTCTTCTCTAAAATGTGAGGTAACTATGTATTAATGACAAATTGCTTTTTCATTATTCGAGAAATAAACTGCCAGGATTATGTCCACCTTTAAGAAAGAACGAAGGACAATAGACACCAATACCTGCTCGTAGGGAAGGGCGAGCGGGCTGGCTGGAAGTGCCCAGTGGGGGGGGGGGGGGCACGGTGGCTGTAGTGCTGTGTTTACCCAAAAGTGCACTTGGCAGAGCTGGGGCCTACCGCTCAGCCCCGGCTGTTAGAGTCCTTCACGTTTCAGACGCCGGTGTGAGTCATTTTCTCATTTTGTAAAGGAAGAAGCTAAGGTTCCAACAAGTTAAATGATTCAGCTGAGACTCAGCGGGGGGATCTGAACCTAGACCACCAAACGCGAAATTCCACCACCGCGAAAGAAAATTAACCTCCAGGAAGCCCCTCCTCAGCTATGTCCATTCTAAAAGGTTACTCATGAATTCCCATTTCCTAAAGATTTTGGGAAATATTCTGGGGGGAAATACTCATGTGGTGCTTTAGCCCCATGGAGTAATTATTTTCACATGGTTATTTGTCGTTTACAAGGGAAGCAATGGACTTAGCCGTGAACGGCCGACCGTGAAGCCCCTTAAAGCAGGTGGCACAGTCTGGGGGCACCCCGACGCCGTTGCCCCAGGGGGGCTTCTCTCTACGCCCGGGGATGACCTACCTCTTCCTGCAGAATAAAGCGGGTGCAGATAAGACAATTCGGCTGCGTTACCGACACCAGCGGACTCACTCTGAGAGGCGTGTCCGTCCGCAGGAGTGTAGAGCGAGGCATCGCTGTTTTGCAGGCACCCACCACGTCCAGGTGCCTTCCTGTTCTGGAGCATGACTACCACGATTCGGGTCGGCACTGCCCACCTCTCCCCGTGGGGCAGGGTCTGCTCCAGATGCTTCACAGAGCTTGGTGCAGGGGTGGGGGGCGGCTTTTCCAGGTGGCAGGTGGGAGCTGGTGTCCAGCAGGAGAATGGCCAGCACACACAGTGGCTCCGATGGCTGTAACCCATACCATGGAACAGGTGACCTGAGAAACAGACTTGACTCCTCACGTTCTGGAGGCCGGAAGTCCAAGATCAAGGTGCCGACTGAATGGGTTTCTGGTGAAGCAAGTCCCAAGAAATGTAGTATTGTGATGTTATAAAACTTTTTCCAAAGCCCAGATTTCGTGGTTTCTCATTTATCTTAATTTCTGACTTCAAATATTTAAAATACTAAGTTTCCATTTAACTGGGAAACTACCTTCAGAGTTTATTATTTTCCTACATTTTATACTATTATTGTAATTGAGAGCTATAGTGAAGAATTTGAAAACCACAAACAATAAAAGTGTGAGGGCATAATAAAAAGGACAAATAATGAGATAGGAAGAGCTGAAAGATGAATTAATGAGTGAAAATATAAGATTAAGGCATTTTCCTAGAAGGCTAGAGGAGAGGCTGGAGAGAGAGGAAACATCAAAGAAAAGCGTGGGAGATTGACAATAAAAACTCCGATATCCGGGCAATAGAAATCCCAGGAGGAGGGATCAGTAAAACCAGAGTGGAATAAATATTTGGAAAAACAATGCAGGTATATGTCCCAGAAAGAAAGAAAAACTCACAGAAGTTTTTAAAAAGGGGGAAAATAAGGAAAACCCCACATGTAGACATATCATAGTGAAATTTAAGACCACCGAATACAAAGAGAATATTCTGAAAGCTTCCATAAGTAATGAGCAGTTCATGCACAAAGAACAGGACCCAGATTGTCATTAGACTTCTCAACAGCAGCACTGACTGCAAGAGAACAATGGAGCAATGTTTTTAAATAATTAAAGGAAAACAGATTTGAACCTAGAATATTATTTCTAGAAAAGCTGTCATTCAAATCTGAAGGCGTAATAGAAGCAATCCTCCTGAATAGGTCTCAGATGGTTTGCCAAAGACCCACTTTTTTGTGAGAGAACACTTGGGAGAAAGTACAAAAATAAGAGAAGTAGACCCTTAGAGATGGCTATAAAAGACAGGGAATTCAAAGGAGCCAAATAATTTGGTGACATTTATTCTTGAGAGAACCCAGAATCTAACCCATGGGCAGTATCAACATCCAAGGTGTGGGAGAAGAACACCAAGGGATATGGAAGTGTGGTAACTTCCTTCCTTGTGAGGAGAAAAACACAGGTATTGATAAGCTTAAGAAGTCAGTAAGGATCAGGGGCGCCTGGGTGGCTCAGTCAGTTAAGTGTCTGCCTTCAGCTCAGGTCATGAACCAAAGGTCCTGGGATCGAGTCCCGCGTTGGGCTCTCTGCTCAGCGGGGAGTCTGCTTCTCTCTCTCTCCCTCTGCTCCTCCCCACTGGTCATTCTCGCTCTCTCCAATAAATACATAAAATTTTTAAAAAATAGTAAGGATCAATACACATGAGAACTCATCTTGAGGTGAAGACAACAGTCAAAGCAAAAATGCCCAAAGTATAAGCCAGCGGAAGAAAATTGGGTCCATACAATAGAAAACAGTAACAAAAACTAAAAGGAGGAAATTAAAAGTTCGGCAAATTAAATATATAAGATATCAGAAGTGAGGTTTTTCCTATGAGGAATTACAATAAATGCAAATAGGTTCCATCCAGCAACCAAAAGACAGATCTGGGGTTAAAAAGAACACAAAAGAAGACACCAAGAACAAAAAGACAAAGAAACGGAAATAGAAGGGTTAAAATATTATTTATACTGGGGGCGCCTGGGTAGCGCAGTCGTTAAGCGTCTGCCTTCGGCTCAGGGCGTGATCCCGGCGTTATGGGATCGAGCCCCACATCAGGCTCCTCGGCTGGGAGCCTGCTTCTTCCTCTCCCACTCCCCCTGCTTGTGTTCCCTCTCTCGCTGGCTGTCTGTCTCTCTGCCAAATAAATAAATAAAATCTTTAAAAAATATATTATTTATACTAAGCAAATATGAACCAAAAGGCAGTTGTGTAGTAATCTGAATTTCTGACAAAATTGAATATAAGGCCAAAAATACCGTAAGAACCAAAGGGTGACATTAGCTGCGGGTAAAAGACCAGAGAGAACCAGAAGCTAAATCCACAGTAAACGTAAATAGGGCTTCACCACATGCAAGCGCAAGTGACAGGGCCTCAGGGAGCAGTGGCTAAGTCAACAATCATCGATGAGACTTCAGCGCGTCTTTTCCCAAAACGACAGAGCACAGAGATAAAATCTTAGCGTAGCTGTTCAAGATTCGCACGATGTCCTCAATCAGCTTGAGCCATCACATAAAAAAAAGAACCATTTTCCAAAGGAGGTACACAATACACTTGAAACATTTACAAAAATAGGACAAACATGGATTGATGTCATTCACATTTTGTTCCACAATAATATTGGGAATAAAAATAGGAATGACTGGAGCACCTGGGTGGCTCAGTCGGTGAAGCGTCCGGCTCTTGGTTTCAGCTCAGGTCATGATCTTAGGGTTGTGAGATCGAGCCCCGCATCGGGCTCTGCATGGGCATAGAGTTGGCTTAGATTCTCTCTTTCCCTCTCCCTCTGCCCCTCCCCTGCTCTCTCTCTGTCGCTCTTAAAAATAAAGTGTACCATTCAATTGCTTTAGTATATTACAGAGCTGTGCAACAGTTACCATGGTCTAATTGTAGAATATTTTTAGCTCCCTGGAAGAAGTCATCAGCAGTCACTTCTCACTTGCCTCTCCAACCTCACCTCCCCACCCTGAGCCCTAAACAAATAGTGATCTACTTTATGTCTACTTTATGTCTCTATTGATTTGCCTTTTCTGGACATTTCATGTAAATGGTATTGTACAGTATGTGGTCCGTTGTGACTGGTTTCTTTCACTTTGCACAATGTGCTCAAGATTTGTCTACATTGTAGCAAATATCAGCAATTCATTTTTTATTGCTGTCAAGTAATGATCCAGCCTATGGGTATACTGCCTTCTGTTTATCCCTTCATGAGCTGATGGACGTTGGGCCATTATGAATAATGCCGCTGTGAGTGTCTTTGTACAAGTTTTTGTGTGGACATGTTTCATTTCTCTTGGATGTATACTTAGGAGTACAATGGCTGGACCATATGAAAACCCTCTATTTAACATTATGAGAAACTAACAAACTTTTCAAAGTGGTCACACCGTTTTATAGGGCCACCAGCAACGTCGGTGTGCTCTAGTCTCTCCGCATCGTCATCAACACATGCTATTGTCTGTCTTTTTTTTTTTTTTAAAGATTTTATTTATTTATTCAACAGAGACAGAGACAGCCAGTGAGAGAGGGAACATAAGCAGGGGGAGTGGGAGAGGAAGAAGCAGGCTCATAGTGGAGGAGCCTGATGTGGGGCTCGACCCCAGAACGCCGGGATCACGCCCTGAGCCGAAGGCAGACGCTTAACCGCTGTACCATCCAGGCGCCCCTATTGTCTGTCTTTTTGATTGTAGCCATTTTGGTGGATGTCAAGTGATATTTCATTATGGTTTTTTTTGCATTTCTCTGGTGACTAATAATGTTCAGCTTCTTTTCATGTGTGTATTGGTCATTTATATGTCTTCTTTGCTGAAATGCCTATTCAAGTCCTTTGCTCATTTTTAAATTGCGCTATTTGTCTTTTTACTTTTGAGTTGTAAGTCTGTTTATATATTTTGGACACAATCCTCTTATCAGTTATATAATCTACCAATATTTTCTCCTAGCCCGTGTGTTGTCTTCCACTTTCTTGACAATGTCCTTTGAAGCACAAAAGCTTATAATATTGATGACATCCAATTTATCAGTCTCTCTTTGATCACTTACAATTTTGATATCAGAGCTAAGAAATCATTACTTAACCCAACACCACACAGATTTATTGCTAAATTTTCTTTGAAGAGTTTTATGGGTTTAGCTTTTGCATTTAGGTCTATGGTCCACTTTGAATTGATTTTTCTGTATGGTGTGAGATAGGGGTCTAATTTTATTCTTTTGGATGTGGATGCCCAAATAAGTCAGCACCATTTGTTGAAAAGATGATTCTTTCCCCCATTGAATTGCCTTAACACTTTCACCAACGGACCATTAATATTGGATTTTATATTTTAAATCCAGTTTTGTTCCATTGACTTAGGTGTCGATCCTTATAGCAGTACCACACTGTTTTGATTACTGTAAGTTTGTAGTAAGTTTTAAAACCAGGGAACTTGAATCCTCTGTCTTCGTTCTTTACCGAGATTGTTTCTGTGATTCCCTTCCATTTACATTTGCATTTTAAGTTCAGCTTATCAATTTCTGCAAAAAGTCAGGTAGAATTTCATAGTGATTGCATTGAACTGTATATAAATGTAGGGAATATTTTCATTTTAACATCAACTCTTCCTATCCATAGACACAGAATATCCTTCCATTTATTTTGGTTTTCTTTGATTTTTTTTCAACAATATTTTGTAGTTTTCAGTGTACATGTCTTGCACTTACACTGTTAAATTTATCCTTAAGTATTTCATCCTTGTTGATGCTATTGTAAGTGGAAATTTTAATTTCACTTTCAGATTGCTTTGCTTGTATATAGAAATACAATTGATTTTTTATATTGACTTATATCCTATAACCTTGCTGAACTTGTTTATTAATTCTAATACCTTTCCAGTGGTATGGCAGACTTTTAAGAAATAGTTAAGTCTTCCTATACAATTCCTTAAAGTAGAGTACTAGAATGAATAAAAAGTTGCCCAGCTCATTTTTACGACGCTTCCATCATCTTGATTCCAAAATCAAATAAAGGTAATATAAGAAAAGAAAATAGAGTTTCAAAAATCCTAAATAAAATGTTAGTCAAAAGATTCCAACATTGGGGCGCCTGGGTAGCGCAGTCGTTAAGTGTCTGCCTTCGGCTCAGGGCGTGATCCCGGCGTTCCGGGATCGAGTCCCACATCGGGCTCCTCCGCTGGGAGCCTGCTTCTTCCTCTCCCACTCCCCTGCTGTGTTCCCTCTCTCGCTGGCTGTCTCTATCTCTGTCACATAAATAAATAAAAAAATCTTTAAAAAAAAAAAAGATTCCAACATTATATTTAAACAACCATAAATTGTGACCAAGAGGAGTTCATTTCAGAAGTTCAAGTATAGATTAATAACAGAAAAGTAATTAATGCCTCTCTTCCACTAATTGTTTAAAAGCAAAAAGTTATATGATTATCTCACCAAGTCAATGATGCAAGAAGGTATTTGATGACTTAATACAAAATCTCTCAGCATACTAGATCATAGAAGGACATTTCCTTAAGGCAAAGGTTACATGTCAAAAATCAAAAGCAAATATACATAAAGAAACAATCTTAAATGCATTCTCTTTAAGTTTTGGGGGAAAACGAGAATATCCACTATCATATCTGCATTTTAACACAGTAATAGCAGCCCTAGCCAATGGTATAAGGAAAGAAAATTAAAACAAATTAAATTGTAAGGACAGAGGTAAGACCTCATTATTTACATTTGATATGATTAACTATCTAAAAATGAAAATATAGTAGACATGTTAGAAGCTTTAATTAGGTTGTTAAATATAAGATAATGCAACAAAACGAAGCATTTCTCTATACCTGAAATACCCAACTAGAAAATAAAATTTATAATAAGACGAATAAAAATTTAGAAACATATACACACCTTTCACCTAGCACCGAGATTTAGTTTCTAAATCTCATTCTCCAATTAGAAGAACAGGAGTTTCTTGAAGAAGAGGCTAACTCCAGGGTTGGGGCACGGGGAGTACAAGAGGAGCTGGAACCTCTTGTGGTGTGAAGAAGGGGAAATGAGGCATATCCAGAGGACACAGGAGTCACCTTGTACGGCCAAACCCAGAGCAAGCTGAGCAACACAATAAATCATGGTAGTACTAGATACCGTTATAGCATAATAGAATATAGGGATAATAATCCATACAACAAAATTAATATCCATGAGTTCACACTGATATAAAAAACAATCGAATAAATAAACCAATGGGGGAAGAACACACAGCTTTTCCTTATAGTAGAATCCCAATTCATAAATATAGAGGGAATGATGGACATCTAAAGTCCCATTTTGCAAACACCCCAGGAATAATTGTTGCAGGCAAAAAAAAAAAAATCATCAATGGTTGCTAAAATTAGTGGGTGAAAATGTGGTGAAAAATAGGATATTCGCATCATCTCAAAGTATCTCTCCACCGTATGCTCATTAATTAAAAAGAGAAAAATAATAACTTTGCAGAAGAGAAACCTGACAGACACCACCTTAACCAAGTTACCAAAGCTAATGAGAGCTATCAAAATTATGGACCCCTTGATCTGATGCCCTGAGAGGCACAGAATCGCTTATGCCCAGGCTTTCCAGGTTTGACAAATAAAAATGCAGCATGCCCGGTAAAACTTGAATTACAGATAAACAATGAAACATTTTTTAGTATAAGTTTGTCTCATGCAATATTTGGGTGTTCTGTTTTATATCTCTCAACCACAGTTATATGGCGTTCTTGCATTTGGTCATGAGGACACCTGAATTTAATCATGAGGAAACATCGCACAAACTCAAATACAGAGACATTCTACACACTAGCGGTCCAGGGACTCCTCCTTCCATCAGTATATCTTTCAGCAGTGTTAAATTTACAAAAGGCAAAGAAATGCCAAGAAAGTGTCCTAGCCTGGAAGAGACCAAGAGGCATGGCGATGAAATGCAATGTGTGGTTCTGGACTGGATCCTAGGTCAGAAAAAAAGACCATTGTGTGGGACGATTGGTCGAATCTGAACAAACTCTGTTGATGAGTGAATTGTATTCTTTTGATATCAATTTCCTGGTTTTGATCATTGTACTGTCTATGTAAGTTAACATCTGGGGAAACTGAGGGACAGTCATAGAGAAAACTTTTTTGTACCCTTTTTGCAACTTGTTTGTAAGTTGGAATCAATTTCAAAATGAAAAATTTAAAAAGAAGAGTAAAGATATAAATGATTTGAATACATCTTATCTTGCCCAGGATAACACATTTTAAATGCTTTAAATTATCCTCCAATTATTCTGTGAACCCAATGCAGTATCAGTCAAAATTCAAGTTGGACCCTTTGAAGGAGCTCTAAATTTTGTATGAAAGAATAAACGTTCACAGAATAGTAAATCAACCTGAAAGAAGTATGAAGAGGGGCGTTCTCTCTGCCTGATAGTGAGCAAACCCCAAATCCATCCTGGACGGCTGTTGGTATTGGTGCAGAAACACACAGATCAAAGGGAACATAACTGAGGGCTCAGCGGAATTCGTGCTTTTCCCCTGACCTGTGGAGCCGCCTTCTGAGTTCGCTAAGTGATCCTGGGCACACCTGGGTCTGCTCTGGTAGCGTGCAAGCTGGAGACACCCCGCAGGGGCACCTAGCCCTCCCGACGCATGCGAGCACAGGCATGCCCCACGACCCAGAAACTGTCTTCCAAAAAATGCCCTCGCATTTCCATAAGGGCTACATTCACGAGGGTGTTAACTGTGCACTTATCTGAGTGTCTTTTTGGTAGCAGGAGGTTGGAAGCAATCTGGGTGTCCACCCTGGAAGAATGGCAAAGCAATTCTGGAAGGAGCTGGTGTCACGGTGCACTGCCAACAGCTAGAAGCTACGGGGGATTTGTAGACATTATCAGAATGAACGCCAAAGACAGAATCCTAAGTGGACAACATGAGAAGCAAAATAAAATGTGTGATACGATACCATTTACGTTTATTAAAAACACCCCAACACAAAATGATACACTTTTCAAGAAAACCTATGCACCAAAAAGCTTGCATTTAGCACATGACTGTGCTTGCCGACTGTGGCGTGGCGGTCGGGGTGCGATGACGATAACTGGAACGAGGGAGCATGGACACTAAATCATTACACAGGCAAGGAAGAGCCCACGCTGGCTTCGTGCCACTAACTGAGGGGGAAATATAACCAACTCAATGCTCTGTATCCGATCCCGAATACTAGACACACACACACACACACACCTTGCACTTCCAGTGTGTCGTGCAATAAATAGTGAAGATATTTTTCAGGTCCATCTCACTCACCGTAATGGAGACACAGGCAGGGAGGGGACCGCTGGGGCAGCGGGAGAAGGGTCTGGGTATCAAATGGACACACTCTCTATCATCTTACACCGCGCATCTTTCTAAGGAATTTAACACGTGATGACCAGGGTTTGCTTTGCTCTCACACCCAGTTCTCTCCCGTGTAAGGCCTAATTGTCCATGAAAATAAAAGTTTGAGACAAGGTGCTATTTTGTGTCTGAGACGCTCCCAGCCCTCGCTGCTGCCGGACTCGGACAAAACCTGGGAGGATAAGCTCTCCAGGGTCCCCACGTCGCCGTCCGTCCCCCCGAGGTGTGGGGGCAGCGCAGAGCTTCACAGCTGGTACCCACCCATGCAAACTAATATTTGCACCCTCCGCTCACACGTGCGGGTTAGTTTCTTCCCTATATGTGGCTTTCCATCGATTTACCCTTTGACGCGGTCCCGCGCTGCCTGACGACGGCGTATTAGTGAAATTTTCGTTCGCCGGCTATTGAAATCTCAAGTGCATAATTAACAGGGGTGCAAGGCTTTGAATCAATTTCTATTGGTCTCTGTTAGAGGCTGAGATGTAGCAGGCTGGGCCCTGCCGGCTTCCCAGGCACACGAGGGGCCCTTGCTCTCTGAGAAATGCCATCCCCGCTCAGAGCTGCAGATGGTGGGGGGTGAGCCACTGAAGAGATCTCCAAAGAGCTGCGAGGAGGCACTTTCTCGCACGGAGGGTGGCAGGTCTGAGCGGCTTGCTGGAGGCTCGTGTGGGCTCCGCTCCTGCAAGAGCCCTGAGGATAGCACAGGGCAGAAGAGCGAGCTGACACAGCCGCGGGGCCTTGGTCGCTGGGCTGGGAGCGCGGTGCTGGGCAGGAGGGCTGCACGCCCAGACGCGGATGGAAGGAGCAGAAAAACCATTACAATCACTCTTAGTAATTTCATCCCCTTTCCGTCCCATGCTTCTGGGGCGATGACATCACATAGGATTCTGCCGAAGGGTACAGTCCGCAGGTTTAGCGCTCGGGCCACTCTCCCCGTCAAGGTTAGTTGCATGGTTGCCTGAGGCGCGCTTGAGACCCCAGGGCACAGACACGGAATAAAATACGCTTCTGTGCTACCCAGTCTCTGGATTGCTGCCGCAGCCTCGCCAGTATTTCCCGCGAACCTGTGTCTTCCCAGCCCCCCTCCCCGGGCCGCTGCTACGGGAGGCGCGCTGCGAAGGGCAGGCCGCGGGGAGACCCGCGCAAAGCAAGGTTGGCCCACAAAGGGGAGAAAGAATCAGATTGAGAATGAGGCCTGGAGCAGACACACAAAAAAAGCAGAGCAGTGGGAGGGGCTCCCCATTCGTCCCTGGTGCCTGTCCTCCCACCTGAGGTCACTGCTCTCCCCTGCCTTGTTTCTGTCCCATGAATCTCAGCGAGCCGGAGAGCCAGGGCGGAAAGGCGCTTTGACTCCTGGCCTCCTCGGTGTTTGCGAGTATCAGAGTATCAGAGCATCAGAGGTGGGTGTGAATCCAGGAAGGGGGGACCCTCATCCTTGCCACCCCTGGTTCCGGACACACTTCCAACAAAGAAAACACACCTGCCTACTGTGCGTGTCTGAGTCTCGGAAGTCCTCACGTTGCAGACGGGGATGAGACAAAGTTGTTAAAGGGTCACGTGGGTGGCTGATTCTCCCGCCGCCAGCTGTCGGGTGGGGGTGGGGCTGGGCTCACCCACGGCCTCCTTTGGGGTACCTGACCCCCTCCAAAGGGACACCAGATCGTGATCCGGAGAGCAGGCCAGGGGGCACGCATTCGGCAGCTCTGGCCCTGGGGAACGTGGAGGAAAGTTGTCAGCACCTTAGGATGGAGCCCAGCCTCTGTGAGGGTCACTGAGCTGAAGACGGAGGCACAGGGAGCCGCGCTGGTAGCTCGGGCTTCCTCACCAGGCTGCACGGAAGCCCTGTACGATTCCAGCTGATCCGCGTTCCCTGATGCCCTTTGTTAGACAGAACGAGCTTGGAAAGACCAACGGACACCAGGCAGCGAAGCAGAGACTGAGCGTGTGAGTCGTGCGGCTTCTGCGCCACCTCTGCCCACGATGGAGCCTTGCGTCCCACCTGTGCTGGCCAGGGGCCCGCGGGCCACGACCAGGGCAGACCCAGCTCATTCTCTGCCTCTGCGTCCAAAGTCCCTGGCAAAGACACACCGTGCTGCTCGGATGTTGTGCGGCTGGACTCGAGGGACACGTGGCAAGGTCATTGGACAGCAACCCACTCCCTCGACCCCTGCCCCGTATGGTTTCAAGTGGCTCGGGTGTTCACACAGAGCTGGGACCACAGGAGCACACAGGCTCTGCCCTGGGTGCTAGCGTGGCCCCCCCAAGGCTGATGCTCCTACAACTTCCCCTGGAGAAAAACCAGGTGCACTGACCCCTCGTCTCCAGATGCGGGGCTCCCTTCAACTCAGGAGTTGCCCCAACATAGTTTAATTCTTCTTAGAATAGTTTTCATGAGTCGCATTTATTCAAAAACACTGTCCCCACATGGGTCATTCCCCTCACATTTAAATAGTCCGATTCGCAGGCAGGCAGTGGGTCTATACACGTGCACGCACGCGCCTCTAGGGCCAGAAGGTGGTTTACGTTGTTTAAACTTAGAGGAGCTTCAGGCCGCGCTGGGAAGCGGCTGGAGCCCGGGAAGCAGGGTGCACTTTCACCATGGGACCCTCGGGCAGCCGAGAGCCCGGAGAGGAAGCTGGTGGCCCGACTGCTAGCAAGGGAGCTGGGTGTTTGCAGAGCCGGCCTTTCACGTTCCGCGGCCGCTCAACATGTCTTGGGGGTCTGCGCGAGGCACCGGGGGACGCTTCGCAGGAAAGTTCCTTGAGGAGAAGAAATGGAAAAGCAAAAGCACGTAATGGACACCGTGAGCCCCTTGCCCTTCGGGGCCGTCGGAGACCCCTCTTGAGAAAGCGGGAGCGGCTTGTCAGAGCCCCCTCCCTCCAAGTTCCTCTGCTCTCCTCTCACACATCCCTTCCTTCCACTTGTTTCCGCCCCGAGCTCCTTCCTGCCTCCTCTGGCCGGGCTGCCCCGGAGGCCTGAGGCACAGAGCGAGGGGGCGAGCGGATAAACCAGGTCACACGCAGCTGCTCGCGGGGGGGTGACTTCAGAGTCGGCCGCTCCACCCGTGCAGGCTGCCACAACTCACAAGCACATGCCAGCATAGAATAACCCTTTCATCCCACTAACCCGATGTTTAATAATGTAATGTCACAAACTGGTGGCAGACGCCCCCGCTCGATCCATGTTACTGGGCTCCTCTGACCATTCATAAAATGTAGTCCTGGTGAGGACACACACGCAGAGTCATTCATTCATTCAAGAAACACACATTGACCCCGGGTCTTCATGTGGTGAGTACAGGTATGCGACGAGAAAAGATCCGTCTCGCGGCCCAGAAGACCCTCCTAGTCACAAGGACGACAGGGAGCTACATACCAGTAAAAATATGTCGAGGGCTCTGATCAGTGGAAACGCAGGGAGGCGTGTGCCTCGGGGAGCCCGCCAATGACTAAGGGGTTCTCCCTGCTGTGTCTCTGGCGCTGAGACGTCCCTGCACTAGAGTCTCTGCGCATCTACAGCCAAGCCCCCGGAGCCGGATGCCATCATCACTTCTGGGATCTCAGCCTCAGGGTTGGGCCCAATGGCCCCATCCTGTGACTTAACTTGGAGGGTTTCTCCAGCTCTGGCTTGCGGGGCGTTCACCAAGCAACAGGCTATATCATCACACAAAGAACCAGACAATTCTGCGAGAGCCCGGCTCAATGAGAGCCCAGTGACTTCCGTGCACCTCTTGTTGGGAAGAGGTCTGTCCCTCAACAGCCAAGGGGACAAGCCAGAAGGCTGGTCTTCGCCTGGGGAGTCAGGTGCTCATAATATGGGGTATCTCCCCACAAATGCAAGAATGAGATTGTCCTGTCCGGATTTTGATTAAACAAATATAACATTTCCTGAATGGGGAGTGTCACACCCTCCCCCAGAGTCTCACTTACACCTGTCACACCTGCAACCTGTGTGAGAGCATGCTCGCTCTAGAAATAGACAGTGGATGCCAAGAGCCCTGTTGGATCTTTCCCTCATTGATTTGATGGTGGGGTGGGTGGAGCCAGGTTGTTTCAGGCCCTGGACGGCAGACCTGGGAAGGGCAAGCAACCCACCCCTTAGAGGTCAGACAGAGTCATCTAAACCTGGTGTGAGACGGACAGGTCCTAATGTGTAAAGAGGGGAGCAACATATCAGTACTTGTTTCATATTTTAATAGCTAATATTTTCATTTAGGTCTTATTTATGCTACAGCAGAACTGTGATTTCTTATCTTTTTATATGCAAATCTGATGGAACAGTGGGGCCCTTGTTCAGGGGAGCCGCTCAATGTGCATATTGTGGGAGGGAGGGAGGCCTATGGAAGGGGGCAAAGTACTGAATTGGAAAGCAGGAAATAGGAGTTCCAGTCCTGGGTGTGTGATTAACCTCTTGGAGACTCAATTTCCATATCTTAAAAATGATGTTAGGCTGATGATCTCTTAGGTCCTTTCCAGCTCTGAAATGCAGCGACATGGAGCGTGATCTGACTACTTAGGGTTAGCGTAGGCGCCAACAATTATCGCGGCTTTGCATTCCTGGCACCATATTAATCGTGGACACGTCACTTGTTTGACACCAATTGTTTTAAAAGGAATATCACCTCCCACTGAAACATTGGTCATCTGAGAAAAATATGCAACCACACCACATGAAATTGCTGATCTTTGACCATTTTTGACTTACGCAAATGGCAATTTCGTGTGCTTCGGCTAATATTCTCTCATAAGAGGACCTACTTTAAGGTAGGATTTCTTGATATACTGTGATTTTTTAAAAATTCATGGACCGACAGCATTTTCCACAGAACTAGAACAAATAATACCAATATTTTATGGAACAACACAAGACCCCAAATAGCAGACGCTTTCCTGAGAAAGAAGAACAAAGCTGGAGGTATCATGATTCCAGATTTCAAGGTACACTGCAGAGCTGTAGGGATCAAAACAGTATGGCACTGGCAGAAAAGTCGACACACAGTTCAATGCAACAGAGCAGAGAGCTCAGGAATACACCCACGCTTGTGTGGTCAATTAACCCATGACAAAGGCGACAAGAATAGACAGTGAGGAAAAGACAGACTCTTCAATAAATGGTGCTCGGACAACCGGACAGCCACATGCAAACTAATAAAGACTTGACCACTTTCTGACACCATACACAAAATAAGCTCAAAATGGATTAAAAATCTAAATGTGAAACCTGAACCATAAAAATCCTGGAAAGGAACACAGACAGAATGTCTCTGACATCATTTGCAATGACGTTTTTCTAGAAAGTTTCCTGAGGCAAGAGAAACAAAATCAAGAATAAACTATTAGAACTACATCAAGAGAACAAGCGTCTGCACAGCAGAGGAATCAATGAACAGAAGTAAAAGACAATCACTGAACGGGAGAAGATGTTTGCAAATGACGTATCCAATCAAGGGCTAGTGTCCAAAATATACAAAGAACTGATACAACTCAACACCAAAAAAAAAAAAAAAAAAAGAACAATCTGATTAAAAAACGATCAAAGGACCTGAATAGACACTTTTCCAAAGATGACATCAGGTGGCCATTAGATACATGAAAAGATGCTCAACATCACTCATCATCAGGGAAACGCAAATCAAAACCACAATGCAATATTACCTTACACCTGTCAGAATAGCTAAAATTAAAAAGACAAGAAATAACAAGTGTTGGTGAGGATGTGGAGAAAAGGGAACCCTTGTGCCCTGTTGGTGAAAATGAAAACTGGGGGAGCCAATGTGGGAAACAGTGTGGAGGTTCTTTGAAGAACTAGAAATAGAAATACCATATGATCCAATAATTCCACCCCTGGGTGTTCATAATTCAAAAAAAAATATATGTACCCTTCTGTTTATTGCAGCATTATTTATAATAGTCAAGATACAGAAGCAGCGTAAGTGCCTATCAATAGACGAGTGGACAAGGAAGCTGTGGCATGGATGTATAAACACACATACACACACAGGACTATTATGCAGCCGTAAAAAAGACAAGGTCTTGCCATTTGCAGCACCATGGATGGACCTAGACGTGTAACGCTAAGTGAAATAAGTCAGACTAAGAAAGACAAATATTACATAATTTCACTCATATGTAGAATGTCAGAAGCAAAACAAACAAGCAAACAAAGAAAAAAAAAAGACAAATAGGAAAAAACTCCTAAAGAAAGACTCTTAAATACAGAGAACAAACTGGTGGTTGCCTGAGGGGAGGTGGGTGGAGGGATGGGTGGAACAGGGGATGGGGATCAAGAGCACACGTGTTGTGATGAGCTGAGGAACGTACAGAACGGCGGAATCACTCTGTTGTACACCTGAAACTAATAGAGTGCCGGACGTTCACTGTCCTCGAATTAAAAATAAATAAATAATATAATAAATGAATAAAAAATAAAACAAATGAATAAACGACAAACGAAAAGCAGAATCAGACCCGTAAATACAGAGAACAAAGGGGTGGTTGCCCGAGGGGAGCGTGGGTGGGGGGCTGGGCAGAGTGTGGGAAGGGGAGCGGGAGGTCCAACTCTAGTCATGGAACGGATGAGTCCCAGGAATAAAGGGCACAGCGTGGGGAACACGGCCGAGGCTGTTGCAGTCGTGCTGTATGGTGACGGGTCGTAGGTACGCTTGTGAGCACGTACGACGAAGGGAATCACTGTGTTGTACGCTCGAGACTAACGTAACATTGTGTGTCACCTGTTCTCAAAAATTTCTGAAAAACTTCATGGAGACCTACAATGAGTGCTGAGAAAAGAAAAAGAACGTATTATAAGACATTCTCACTCTGATTTTCCACACTTCTCATTTTATATCTTCAACAGAATGAGGGTTTTCCCTCCCATATCGTCTACCTATCGAACACTCGTACCACGGGGAGGAGACGCCGCGCACAGCTGTCCTTTCCGGCCCGGCCTGACATGGCGGCCGCCCAGACGCCGGTGCCCAAGAGGAGCCGTATGGCCAGTTACGATCTCCTTCTCCAGGAGGCGGTGATGGTGGCCAGGAAGGATGTCCACATGCCTGAACACCTGAGCTGGCAGACAAGAGTGGGCCCAGTCTTCACGTCAGGGAGGCCACGCGGCCTCTCAGGTCATGAGGCTGCGTAGAAAACAGTGGGCCTGGAGACATTTCTACTGGTACGTCACCACCGAGGGTGTCTGGTAGCTCCGTGATGACCTCCACCCGCCCCCAAGAATGTGCTGCATGGCAGCCATCCTCAGACGGGCGGCTCGGCCCCAGGTCTGGAGGGAGAGTGGCCTCCAGCCTCACGGCAGGGGAAGTTGACAGGGACACCTGCCGACAAAGCGGCGTGCCCACTGGTGCCCCCAGAGGGCTGAGGCCAGGGCTGGGTCAGCCACTGAATTCCCTTTCAGAGGCAGGTTTGGTCCTGGATGTGGTCAGCCGCCTCAGCAAAGCTGGAGGACGTTGTTTTGTTTTGAGTAAATCTGAAGCCAGAAAAAAAAAATTAAAAAAAAAAATCATACCATAGCGCAGAGTGCTTCGTTGTCCGAAGCAGCTTTTACGGGTCGTACTCACTCACCCGTAGGAAGTGGTGTGGGGCCATTCCAACGTTATGGAGTGGAAACTGAGGCCAGGGAAGTCATCTGCCCCAGACATCCGGGTGCTGTCACGGTTCAAACCCCAACAACAGAGCTCCAGAGGCCTTGCTCTCCACCCCCTCCGCCCCCACCAGATGCTTGGCAAATGACAAGTCACATGTGTCACTTGTTACTAACCTGCTGGAGAAATTGACGGTCCTCATGTACAGCTGAGGGATCTGTACCCAGACCACAGCCACCACAGAGGAGACGATGGCCTTCCCGGATCTTTCGTGTGATCTCAGAGCTGGCTCACTCCGGGCGTCAGCTCAAGGGTGTTCTTGGCATACCTGGGGACAACACTCTAGGTGCCACCAAAGCTTCTGTGTCAGGAGATTTGCCCCGGCCAACGGAGGCAGGCCCCCGGCTCCATCAAAAGGTTTCCTGGGGACATGCCTGGGTGGCTCAGTTTGTGAAGCTTCTGTCTTCCACCCCTGCTGGGGGTCCTGGGATCGAGTCCCCTTGTCAGACTCCTTGCTCAGCGGGGAGTCTGCTTCTCCCTCTGACTCTGTTCCTGCTTGTGCTCTCTTTCTCTCTCTCAAATAAATAAATAAAATAAAGTAAAATAAAACAATATAAAATAAAAGGCTTCATGGAAATGTCTCAACGACATGGATTCAGTCAAAGTAAATTTCCATCAGGAAAAAAAGTGATGATTTGGCAACACTCCGAGTTTAAGGACACAGGAGCCAGTTGATCGAGTTTATTTACCATAAAAGGGAGTGATTAAGGTAAAGCAAAACGATTAATCTCTACAACCATAAAATAGTGAAATTCCAATTCACAAACCAATCCACGTAATTAAAGCTCACACCCAACGGTCACCTGAGTGACAAGGAAAAGAAAAGGCATATGCCCAGTAAGCCCGAAGTCAACTTACACGAAAGACATTTATTTAATGGTCTGTGTGGGCTCCAACCCCTCAGAACAGGTGCTGGCTTCCGCTCCGAGCCGCGACCTGGAGGTGCCATGCCCTGGGCTGGGAGGCAGCTGAGCTCGGCAAACCCGAGTCCTGGGGACTGGGGCAGCGTCCCTGAGAGACGCAACTGAGGGGACCACGACCAGAAGCCAGGACCCACTGTGGCCCTGAGGAGGGTCAGGCCTGCCTGGGCACTGCCTCATCTCTGCCTTTCTCAAGAAAAGCTAAGCATGGGATTTCTATGGGCAAGCGTGTCTGACTTGACACAGGCAGGAGTGGCTGAATCCTTGAGATTTGCTCTGCAAGTGGCAGGAAGTGGACGGGCTGGGGAGCCTCCAAGCGGACATCATTCTGTCTTCTAGGTTTCAAGAATTTGAGAGCAACCTGCCTTGACCTCAGTAGACCTCTATCGAAATAAAGATGCAGAAGGTCACAGAATACGGACGTAGATTCTGGAAATGTGGCTTGCTTTTTAACAAAAATGGAAGTCTCTTGTGAAAACTCCATTTTAATTAAAAAGATGTCAAGTAATGATTATTTCGAAACAAAATGAGCAAAACTTAAAACTTCACCGTAAAGATCCATCGATGTTAGCAGCCAAGGAAGAATTTTTGAATGTCTGTGTGTAAACAGATTTTTAGAAAATAAAAGATTGAGTGTCTACTGTTAAAAGTCTGTGATCAAATGTGAGAAACAGAACACACACACGTAATCATGGGAGAACATCTGAACATGGTCCCACGTGGGACCGAGGAGACTCAGGGTGGAAGAGATCCAGTTCACCCACTGACCTCGTCTCCCCAGTGAAAGGTCTCAGCCATGCTGGGCAGACACCGAAGATGACACAACCATGCCTTCAAATGTCACGTGAGGAACTCGCCATAACAAGAGAATTAAATAATTGTTGTATCAACGCTTGAAGCAACGTGCTGTGGGTGCACACAGGGTAGAGAATTCGGCATGAGTCAGGTTGTGGTTAAGGAAACTTTTGGAGCGGAGGTGAGATTGAAGCTGGTTTTGAAGGATAGGCAATTTGTAACAAGCAGGAAAAAAGGGGTCAGAGGTACAATCCCCGTAGAGAGAAGCCAGCGGATGCAGGCACAGGGAGGAAGGACTTTGACACGTCCAAGAACCGACCCACTGTGTGGGGGTCCTGAAACCCAGAAACAAGAAACGTTAAGAAGATGAGGCTTCCTGCAGAAGTTTGGACTTTATTTGGTTGGAATAGAAAACCACTAAAAGTTTATGCAATGCGGAGAGGCATTGGTAATTCAACGTTTACCCAGCGAATTTCATTTTTGTGTTCCTTCAGTACTACGCTCAGTGGGAAATGTCGATCTGAAATGTCCACGGACCCTTGAGTTTAAAGACTTCTGGGGAGACACAGCATGACTCTGACACAGGGCGGAAAGTCATAAGTATCTTAAGAGTGGCACATAGTAAGCACTGAGGACATTTGGAAGTGAGAAGTTGACCCTGGACACCGATTTATGAAAGGCCCCCAAATTTGGATTAAAATATTGTCTTTTCCTGAAATTGCATGTACATTTTCGTGTGCATTAAAAACATTGTTTTAAGTGAATGTTAAACCTTCACCACAACTTTTGTAACTGTTTTGGCATTTCCTGGGTGTGAATGTGCGTGTGGAAGTGGTCAGCAGAAAGACCTCTCTTTTGGAAAGGCTTAAGGAAGTCGAGGCCATTTGGACCAGACTCGGAATGATCAGCCAGACTTGGACTGTGGAGATGAGGATGGGGTGGCAGGCAGTTCGGCAGATGAACCAGACTGTCTGGGGCACGGCCAGCTCCTGCCCACCAGCACTTGGGTCAGCCTGGAGCTGGGCACAGACACAGCAGGCTGTGGTCACCTCAGGGAAGAAAGGACTCTTGCTTTGGAGAATGAGATGCTTGGCTTCAAATCCACCCCTTCCCATTCTAGCGTTTGTTGGACAAGCGACTCTTTCTTCATCTCTAAAGTCAGGAATGATATTAGATTAGGGTTATCAAGAAGACTGAAGAAGACAATCTGTCACAAGGACTCGGGACAGTGCCAAGGGCTGAGAAAGTGCCCCATATAATGGATATCATGACCTTCTTCACCCTCTCGCCCATCTTGTTCGCTCCCATCAGCTTCTTGCAGCTCTGCTTCTGTTGGAAAAGCCCTGAAGAGCAGGCTATGCCGCAGGCTTGAACGGAGTTTCGGAAGAACAGGATGGTGTGGCCGCTCCATGTCGGCCCGTGTGTATTTCCAGGTTTGGTGGGTAATGGGGATTAAATGTTGCATCGCTAAGACAATACTCCTAACCATGGTGCTCATTGCAATACACCATGGAGAACCGAGGAAAAGTAAGACCATGAAAATAAATCGTTTGGGCTCCAAGAAAAAACAAAAGCCCACCTAATTATTTAGTTACTTCCCTTACCCTTATTGCCTGATTATTAAGAAAACCAATAGCAATTATGTATATCATTAAACATGTGTCCGATTGGCTGATTACTTTAAAAATCATTCCAAATTTTTTTGGTAATTTTTATGTGGTTATCAAAGGCTAGCCCAAGTTCACATGTGATCGTCATCTATAATTTCTGAAATATGTGGCTAGGTCTTCTGGTTGGACCTACAGAATGGAAAGGATCATCGCTCAGAACCCAGATAACATCACTAGTCTCCTTGAAGGTAAGAATATCATTTGGGTTTCTTTGTTTTTAACTATAATTTAAAAATACCGTTTCCTGAGCAATAAATTCTCATTGAAAAAAAAAGAAGAAATCTATTAAGTCATAAGTGTGTTAAGTCTTGTAAAGAAAAATTCAAATGCAGAAGTATGTTAGGTCACAAGCGAGAGCCTCCCGCCTGCTCCTGCGGGGCCCACCGCGTGCTCACGGCGTCCGGCTGCGGCCTCAGCTCCCCCTGCGCCAGCGCGAGTCTCCAAGTGTGATCTGCAGACTGGGAGCGTCGGCCTCGCCTGGGAACTTGCTAGAAAAGCAGATTTTGCGGCAGCCCCAAATCCGCTGAGTCGGACATCCTGGAGGTGGGCCCAGTGACCTGTGTTTTCGTCGGGCCTGCAGTGATTTTAACTGAGTTGTGCCTGCAAACAAATACGCATACTGAGAAATGATGGAACCGTCCCCCAACGACTGTCCTGCAGCCTCTTGTCGCTCCTAACTCTACCTGGGACTCGAGCTTTAAGGAGGAAAAGAGATGGTCCAGGTCTGTCCAGTGAAGAACTCCATAGGGTACAAGACAAACCGGACACTACATGAAGCTGGGAGTTGCGGGAAACTTCCTACAATGCGCCTCGGTCCTGGGACGCATCTCACCTCCAGAAGAGCACGGACGCGAGCAGGTGTACGGCTATGAAGACCTAGAAAGGCCCGTGGTCTGTACTCCCCAACACAGGAAAGAGCATGACCATCCTCCTCCCTCCGCTCTGTGTGCACCTGCCCCTTCCCGCCACAAGCCCAGAGCACGAGAGTCCTCCAGGTTCAGGAGAGAAGCTAGGCTTCCTTCCCGCCCCTTCCGTGGAATCAGCTGAGACCGTTCCGAGGGCACAGAGAGACAGGAAGTGCCCCCTCAGGACTCTGGCGACGGGCTTGCCCCCTCCTGTCATGGGGTGGGGGCCAGGGGTCCAGGACGACAGACTCCTACAGTCAGGAGGGCGCGGAGACAGGTCCCTGCGATGAGCCCGCCGTCTCTGGGAAGCCGAACGCGTCCCTCGGGTGGGATTCTGACTCCGTTCGCTCTGCAGACTTGGCAATCTTAGATCAAATAGGATAAAAATAGCACCTCGACGGCTTGAGTACTAATGAACCTGAGCTCCATCTCATGTTCTTTGCTGCCAGGTGTTACGTTCTGTCTAGCCTTCTCCAGAGTGTTTAAAACTTGCTCCAAACTCAGAGAAAACAAAGAAACTCGTACAAACAGAGGTGTTTAAGCCGAAGATGACAACCACGTTCTGGAGAAACCTCACTGCTCGCGTCTGCACCGCTTACCTCTATGACCCAGTAACGCCCGTAGCCAAGAGCCTCGGAGAAACTACGAGGTCTGCACGAGTAGAAGACATCATCTTTTTACGGGGTTTTCAAGTAAAATACTTTTCTCTTCCAGCATAGAATCTGTCTTTGCTCTTGCGGCGTTCAGAGCACAAAGATAGCAAAATGGTAAAAAGTCAAACTGTCTATTTCTTGTAAATACACTGAATAGTCAGATCTATCTATTTTTGGCCCTATTTTCCCCACTCACTATTATTTCTTTTCAACACTTAAATTATACGCTATGTAATGTTCTAGTTCCTAGGAAAGGGGTGAGATCAGCAGGGGACGCGGGGCCTAACTATCGCTCCACATGAAAGTGACACCTTTCGTCGGTGTCCTGGAAACCTGCACCCAGACACGGAAATGCACGGGGCTCTGGATGAGGCCGCTCTCTGCAGTGCTCGTCCTGACTTTTCCAACAGTTGGCCCATATGGAAGCTGACCTTGAAAACACATGGAACTTCACACAGAAGCCAGGCTAAGGGGGGGTGCTGCTGGGTGGCCCGGTCCATTGAGCATCCGACCCTCGGTTCAGCTCAGGTCATGATTTCAGGGTCGTGAGATCCAGTCCCACATCGGGCTCTGTGCTCAGCGTGGAGCTGGCTCGAGATTCTCTCTTTTCCTCTGCCTCTGCCCACCCCTCCCCCCGGCTCGTGCTCCCTCTAAAATAAATAAATAAATAAAATCTTGGGAAAAAAAGGAAGGAGGGCCAAAGGGAGAGTGATTGTGCTTCTTATTGGCAGGTGAGGGGCTAGAGACAACATGTCGATTTGGGGTAGTTTAGGCAATTTCAGAATAACCCCAGCAAGCCCTTGCCCACCCGAGGTTTAATTGACGTCTACACAGCTGCCTGTTCTCTCTGGCCGTGCAGTGGCCGGAGGAGAGGCCCCAGGGTACAGGAAGGGCAGGGAATGGCCTCAGGCTGGAACAAGGATAAAGACACAGAACCCAACTGTTGGAGGCCGTTCCTCCCTGCCCGACAGAGCCCTGCCATCCATCAATCTCTGCCCCCCCCCCGTCACCTCTTCCTCCCAGCCCTCGGTCCCCAGCTGGGGGAACAAGTCCCTTCTGCTGCCCCTCCCCCAGAGGCCAGCCCTGTGTCAGCTCGGGGACACTTAGCCAGCGGCACCCACGCTGGACTCAGCAGATGCCCGACGGCTGCTCTCCCCAGGAGCCTCCCTGGCTCTCGCAGATGGCACGACCACTTCGCCTCCTCCCAGAATCACTTACCACGTTCCCCGAGACCCCGAGTGTACATGACATGTCTGCTTCGCCCCCCGAGTGGCCAGCCCTGTGAGAGAGGGATGCTACTCCCATGCACTGGCCCCAAGCCCCGGAAGTGTTTGCGGTGCTTGCTGAGTCCTGCGTAAGCTCTGGGGCACTCTTGAGGTTTCCTGGCTGTGGGTGTTTCTGTGGAACCTTCCAGAGGATCCATTCTAGACCGACCCACCTGCAATGCCAGTCAGAATACTCCCACTAGTGCCCCACAGCAGGGGCCCTTAATAAGGCGAACCAGTAATCAGAACGGATACCCGTGGCTGATGCGATGGCACGGATATTGTTCTGAAAACCATCGTTTTGGGTGCTTTCTATGAAATTTTAATGTTGCCTTTGTGTGGATTTGCAAAGGTCAAAAATGTTCATTTGGATATTTGTATTTTCCTGGCAGATACTATGAATCTTTAATACTGTAAGCAGATTCAGTCGAGTACTATTCCTTGAATCAGCTAAGACTGGGCGGCATTCTTCATTCCCGTGTCACTTCCCCGGGGCTCCTGCAGTGACGTGTGTCTGCGACACTATCATCCAGGATCGGAAGAAACAGGCTCCGTGCCCTGGCCAGCGTCACACGGACGTGTCCTGCTGTCTCCGCCAACAGGCACGTGGCCACCACCGCTGAGAGAAGCCCGTGCCCTGGGAAGGGCCCGTCCTGGTGCCCCAGGCCCTCGCGTGCAGATGACCTCTTTCCCAAGTGGGGTGTGAGTGATCTGAGGCTACCTCGTGTTCACCCTCATCAGAGTCGGGCCTTCTGGACACAAACCCCTTGCCCACTTTTGATCGTCCCCGTAGAAACAGACAAATGTGGGGGCGCCGGGGTGGCTCAGTCGGTTGAGCAGCCAACTCTTGATTTTGGCTCAGGTCATGATCTCAGGGTCGGTCTCCGTGCTCAGCAGGGAGTGTGCGTGTCCCTGTCCCTCTGCCCCTACCCCACCCTCTAAAATAAATAAATAAAATCTTTTTTTAAAAAAAGAAACAAACAAAAGTCAGTTATGTTTAATCTGCCAGCAGCATCAAACACACTTTTCCTTGAGGTCTTATCTTCCTGTGGTCTGCTTACCTCCTTGGCTAACTTGTTAGGGAGCAAATGACCTCTGGGTGCCCACAATCAGAGGATCACAGCACTTCGAGAAATGCCCGGAGACACACACGCACACTCTCAGAAACTGCACGTTTAGGCCCCGCTTACAAGGAGATAAACCGAAGCGGTTTCTCCATATGACAGATCGAGTTGTTGGACCCCTTCCTGAGACGTTTCGAGGTGTCTGTCAGGTGTCTGTGCCCCGGGTTTATTTGACTGAGTCTCCACTGGGCGCTTATGCTGCGTTGAGCATCGTTCCAAACACTTCAAAACATTAGCTCACTTAAATCTCACACCGGGTGTACGGACCGAGGAGCCTAGGTGCCCTCGTTATCCTCGTCTTCCGATGGAGACACGGGCCACGGCAGGGTTACTCCCGGGTCCCCAAGGCCCGCAGCTGGACAGTGAGCTAGCCGGGCCCCAGAATACGTGATTCCAACCACCTCCCCAAGCTGCCTCTAATCAACTAAGGGCGAACACCACGTTCACATTAAACTAGACCCCAAGCTTTGTTCTTGGGTCTTGCAAGGAAAGGGTTCCATCTTAATAAATCCATTCACGTTGGGCTATGAACAGCAGTGTCCCTCAAACCAGAACAAGATGAGGCTTGGGTGGCCATTGTCGGCCTCTACCTGCCACCCCCCTCCCCTCATGCTGGCCTGCTACAGGCCTGACATCGTGGCCACACCGGCCTGGGCCCTGCCCCCAAGATGGCCAGGTCTAGCAGAGCACAAGACACCCTTTCTCCCCCAACACCTTCTGCACAGAAAGAGGGAAGGTACAGAAACTTCTCTTGAGATTAAGGGGGGATTCAGCAGGGGCGACGACACAAAACCAAAGAATGACTAAGGCCATTTAGGGCCCAAAAGAAGCTGGGAGCTTGGGTCTGTAGTATATGCAGGGGACCGACTTGGCCACAGCTCTCAGGACCTGGTCTTGGGCTTGAGAAAGGAGCTCAGGGTCCCCGTGGCTGGGGACAATGGCAAGGCAGGTAAGTGAGGAGGGTCAGGAGACAGGCTCTCCATCCACGGTCTGCCTGCTTCCTATTGGCCCTACATGTCCAGGTCCTGCTCCAGTCCTGCAAGAGGACCAACCAGGGACTGTCTGCAAGTTAGACTGGAAGACTGTCTGGAACCCCGGGGGCTCCAGGTGGTGGTGAGTTGGAATCCTGCTCCGTGCACTTTAGAAACACAGATGTCCCTGCAGCAAGAGAGGGACAGGTCCCTGCCCACTGGGTCACTAAGAAAATGGAGGAGGAGACAGCAGGGAAGAGCCTTTCCCTCCCACCGAGAGCTTCTGGGGCTACCCCCCAGCCTGGCCACAGTGGTCAGGAAGCTGGGGGCCCCTGCATCAGCAAGCGCTTGCCTCACCGCTCTAGGAAGGCAGGTGCACGTCTGTGGGCCCTGCCTCCGTTGCTCCCCGAATTTATCCTGTGGCCCGGTTTGGTCTGAGCCCCTGACCCAAGCAGGGGTGTCCTCCCCATGACTGGCCCCTCAACGCTGGGGAGCACAAATGCTGCCTCCCGCACTTTTTACAAAGTACAGAACACCAAGAAAGTGATGAACAGTGGGAAAGGCAAAATAGAAAGCTATTAATCGATGACAACAATGAAAAGGAAATATAAAAAAACTCATTGCTGATGCGTTGTTGTGATTGGAGTTTGGAAGAATTTCATGTATCGAATTTATAATGAAGTTTATGAAATAAATAAAGCAAATGGGGATAAATAGAAATGTTTCATAAAATATTTGTGCTTATGTACACACATACGTGCATCTGTGGACGTAGCTCTCTCTATACACACCCATATATACAGCACGCATTTACAGACATGTATCAAATTGCACAGACAGAAATTATGTAGCTCACCCTATTCTATTCTACAGAACATGGACCAACAGCAGTTATTGAAAAATGCCAAGTGTGTGCCTTGGAAGCAAGGGAAGACCTCGCATTTGGCATTCTGGAATGTGCCGCGGCTGCTGGCCAGCCTCTCCCACCCTGGCGAGGACGCAGGGTGCAGAGGGAGGCAGAGCGTGGGTCCGACACGGAGGGGCAGGAGGACTCTGCATGAGGTGTGGGTTTTATGGGCATGGGGACACCCATGTCACACGCTGGGGGGGGGGTCAGCATTACCTGCTGAGTGAAGTTTGGTGTCCAATTTGGCGGCTGCCATGGAAACCTCTCCTGGCAACTGTGTTTTCAGAAAAGTGGGAAACAGGCCAAGAATATCTGCCAGATTCGTCACTGGGTCAGTCCAGTTCTGCTCTCAGTGTGGGGACCCAGCGAGCTTGGATCTGAGGGAGGGGCTTGCTCCCCGTGGGGCCCCCAGAGGGCCTCCTCCGGCCTTCCTCGTGCCCCTCTCTGAAGGGGTCCGTGTCTCCCTCTGGCCCCTGCCCTTTTGTCCACCACGGCTGACCCGTCTCGAATTACCTCTCACTGTGAGTGCTCCTTGAGGGACGTCCCTGCCGACGGCAGCCCTCGTGGGAGGGACCCGGCCTGCCCCAGATGCCAGCACCTGGGTGTGCCACAGCCCAGCTCACGGTGACGGGCCTCCCACGCGGCACCACTCCCGCTTCCCGGGTCCTCAGCGGTCAGAGAACGTCAGGCTGGAACCTTAGGGGTAACGGTCGCACACAGCTGCATGACGGAAACCGCGCAAGTGTCCACCAGCTCACGACCCGATCGATACACTGTGGTCCGCCCATACAGTGAAAGGCCATTTGGCCGTACAAAGGCATGAAGACCGGACACAGCATGCGTGAACCTCAGGAACATTATATGCTCGCGAAGGAGGCAGTCACCAACGACCACCGGCTGTATGACTCCACCGACACGCAATGTCCAGAACAAGCGAACCCCAGAGCCGCAGGGTCGATCCTGCTTGCCAGGGGCTGGGGGGATGCGGAGTGGACAGTGGTCACAAGAGGTCCGGGAGGGGTTTCTTCTAGGGGCAATGCGAGCGTTCAGAAAGCTGGTAGAGGCGGCGGCTGCACCACACCGCGAATGGACCAGATGCCAATGAAGTGTACGCTCCACATAAAATGGTTAATCTTACATGAATCTGCCTCAATTTAAAAAACCCTAAGGTTTAGGGCTCAGGGAGATTTAGGGGTTGGAGGATAAGGGTTCGGGATTCAGAGGGGATTGATTAAGGGACTTAGGATTCTAAATATATTTCCAGTGTCACTAGGTCACCAGGCGGCCTCTCGGAGCTGCCTTGGAGCCCAACCACAGTGAGGAACATTGTCCTCTGAGAAAAAGCATCTGAGTCTCAAACAGCCGAGTCATAAGCAAACTTTTGGGATAGAGCCTTTTGCTTTGCAATTGTTGGGGACTATCTGTAAGTTGTCTCTTGAATATAGTCAATGGTTGGCTCTTGTTCTGAATTAATCAATAAAAAGACATCATAGTGGTAATCTTTGGGGAGGCAAAATTCAATTTAATCCATTTTTTTTTCCTATTTGTTAGCTCCTCCGGTAATTGGTTTGATGGGGAAGAAGTTTGAAGTTATTGGTTAAATAGAGGTTTTTGGATATCTGTGAATTTCCATTATCCATGCTTCACCTGGCCCCAATTAGCACTAATAATTGAGTTAACTGAATAGAAGTCATTTCCCATCATATCAGTTTTACTATAGGCTTATTTATTGTTTCACTAATGGAGCCCCCGCAACACAAAGCCCCTTTCTCCAGCAGGCCCTCCCACCCCCATCGCACAATTTGTCGAATCAATGCTGTTTAACGGGCTCCGCGTTAACTGTATAGTTAATAGCATGAAGCAATCGCTCTCCATAGCAAAACACAGGGAGCCGAGAAGGGCGACCAGAAATTTCCCAAGTGCGCTCGGTGGCCTCAGCGTCGGAGCCGGAAGGTATTACGAAGCGTTTCTAAAGTATCCTTCGAAAGCTCTTCATCAACGTTTCCCCCCCATCTGTATTGTCAATTCCAGGGAAGACCGGTGCTGTCTTCCTTTATCCCGGTTTACATGACGACAGCTTCTGCAGGGCCCGCGAGTGTCACCAGCGTGTCTGCACTCGGACGTGGGGTCTACACACGCGAACCGCCACCCGCACGCCTGCGACGCTTTCAGTTTCTCTTCTCGGACACGTTTGTATTTATGTTAAACACAATAAACATCTCCCATTCCAGCAGCCCCCTTTTGACCTTCTTTGATCTCTGAATCCCAACATCCCTGAAGGCCCCAGAGAAAGGCGCCCAGCCCCTCCCGCGGGGCCCGGGGCTCGGCGGGCGGGGACGAGCGCAGGCGTTCTGGCCGCCTGGGCCCTGCCACTCCGGCATCGTGTTTTCCCATTGCCATGGAGATGCGGCGGGCCGGCGGGCGCCCGGAAAGTCGGCTCGGTAGGGCGACGCGCAGCCGGTGCGGGAGCGGGGGTGGGGGCTGCGCTCGGAGCTGCGGGCGGCAGGTGCACGCGCGCACACACGAGAGGGGCTGGCGCGCCTGCTCCCCGGAGACGCGGCCGACATGTTACCCGGCTTCGGCTCTCCGCAAACCCCGGGAGCTCCCTGGTGGGAGCGCGGAGGGGTCAGTGCGCCCCGACCCCGCCTCGTGGGCTTCTTGGGCACCGCGGAGGGCCCTGCTCGGACCGCTTGCGCCTGCGGTCCTGTGCGGGGCGGGTGACAACCGCGCGTTCCCTGCCCCTGCCGCACAGCCACTGGCTGGGGCGAGTTCCTTCCAGAACCAAATCACAGCTCTTCTGTGTGGATTCTGAGATAACCAACTGCCCGTGCAACCATCTGAGAATCAGATCCACAGACAGCTGCTAAGTTGTGCTTTTCTCAGTGTCATGTGTGTCTTTCATTTTTATTTCTTTGTAATGATGTGTTTGACTTTGGTTAAAGGGCCGTGGATCCATCTCCAAGGGACATAAAAAAACGTAAATATTTGTTAAGGAGGTAAATGGACATTTTCATTTAAAGACCTCAGTAACTTTTTTTCAGATTGGCAAGCTACAAAGATTTCTAAACGCAAAAATTATATGGTGAGAGCTAAGTATTACTTCATTTTGTTACTTTGGGACATAGAAGCTGATCGAGGTTGACATGCGAGTCCAGTTGGGAAGTGATACGTGTCTTCCCCGCAGTGTTTGGGACATGTCTAGGTGTGTGTCCTGCTGTGCTGTAATCAACTCCTAGTTCTTTCTGATTCGAGCTTTGAAAATCCCAAGGCTACCTCGGACAGCCTCACGTCGACAACACACTGGTGGGAGAGGATCAGATGCCTGACATCAGGTGTTTCGGTGACTTTTTAAAAACAATTTGCCAGTTAATCTTCACAGTTGCTAAGTACTTTTTGGTATTTATTCAATAGAATTACAGATGTTAGAGATTTTTTTTTGGAAGACGGCAATTCTTCTCATGCCTGGAGACAATTTTTATCCCAGTTTTCCACTTACATTTTGAAGAACTAAAGTGTTCTTAACTCCCCTTAGAAGTTGTTTCCAGGTAGCAGAAAACAGTTAAAAACATGCTAAAGTCAACTTAATTTTTCTTTTCTAAGAAATGCTTTTTTAAAACATTGCCTTCCCCCACATCATTCCAGGGCTTTTGCTGGTGCAACGTTGTCAGGCCTGGAGATCTATTTATAAGAGAAAGAAAATCACTAGAAACTTCTCCACATGGCCTTGATGACAGATCACAATACTGGGGCTGGTGATCGTCAGCAGCAGGGGTTTTGGAGAGGGGGCAATGCAGAAGGGGTGGGTGAAATTCCTGGGTTTTGACAAATAGTCATCTTCACAATTTAAACACCTGTTTCCTAGCAACCGGGAAAGCCCAGCCCTAGTTTCAGTTTTCTGATGTATTACAGAATATAAAAACACAGATTAAAAAAACAGACTATCTTCGCTGGGTTCTGTCATTCCGGCCCAACTACAATAATTATCTGGATCACTGTCAATACTATAATTTTTAAGTGACCTCGGTAACATGAAGAAGGATTTCTGGCAAGCACGTATTTGTGACATGGCCTCTGGGACTCTGTCTATCATATCAGTGTTCCCCGGCGTCGTGTTCTAGGAATGGCGCACTTTGCTTGCTTTCAAAACAAATGGAAAAAGCAGCTTACAAGCCTCCCCACGCACCAGACCAGGAGCTCTTACCTGCTGCTGTGCGTGAATACAATTTCCACTTAGGTCAGAAGCACTTCTGGGAGTGGAAGGCGTCTTGATTCGACATGAAAGGCCGTAGGCCCCCAACACTGAAAAGAAAGGCAGCCTTTTATACAGCACGGGATTCGCCAACCCTTTTGCTGAACCGGTCTGCTTTCTCCCACTTCCCCGCAAACTCCCCTGCCCCACAGGGAACTCTGGCTGAATGTTCATTATAAACAGAGCGTAGTCTTTGTTCAGGAACTCCCTCGGGTTCTCACTGGTTAAAATCAGGGATGTTGTTCAAAGTACACATGTGTCTTAGTGTTAGCAAGCTCCCGTCACTCAGTGAATGCCACGTGAATTTAAAAACACACTCCTCTGGAACCTCCATGGCCCTCAATGTCCTGAAAAGAGAATCCATAAGATTCATTTCGATGTGGCTTACGTCTCTCAAAGGCTATGAACAGCACATTGCTTCAAATTTTCGAACTCTCAGTTCCATCCATTTAAATCGGCATTGTGATTGAAGTAACAAAAGAAATGGCCTGGAAACCATTTAGAAGCGCTCTGTTATGGCCCAAGTTCCCAGTAGTTCAATTGTATTTCTGTTAGTCTGGAGACCTTGATATAAAGAGTGACCCCAAAACTTTGCTGGTGGCAAACATGGGGTGTGTTCCCGAGGCAGCGTGCGGTTCCCAGTTGCCCCCCACCCTTGCAAGTGGGAGAGCTGGGTGTGCCACTTGGTGTGGCCAGTGAAGGCTCCTGGGCGCCCCTGCTCCTGGCGTGGGACATGCGTGCACCTGATAAACCCATGTTCCCAGATGACAGAGATCCTTTCAAACCACGTAGCGATGAAAAAGCAAGCCTTGACAACCCATCATGTACATTATAACAACAAAAACAACAACAACAGAAAACAGCCAAAGAAACTTAGAATCCTCTGAAATGGCAGGAAGGAGATGGTTTGAAAATAGCAAATAATCTTTTTTTTTTTTTTCAAGAAAGAAAGGGACTTTATTTAGCAGGAGAAATGTCAGCCGTGAAGCTCGTCATTGCAATGCAAATACCCTTCATGAAATAAATGTCCCCTCTTGTGGCAGAGACAATAGGTACACAGCTCTTTTGAGCGTTGTGGTTTGAAATGTTTTTTCCACTTAAAAAATATGTGATCGTTTTTAACCATATAATTTAGTGTATATAACTAGCCTTTTAATGGGTTGCCATGAGTGAAGACTATTATGTAATTGTTAAGATCCACTGACAAAGAATGTTATTAAGGGCTTAACGGAAGCAGGCAACTACGCTGAGGTTCGCAGGGAAAAGCATCTTTTCCAGTTTTACTCAGAACAAGGGAGATAATCTTTTTTTACAGAACATGGAAGCCGCAGATTTGCCCTCTGCTCCCACTTTAGGTGGCTGGGGCCCAGCGGCGAGGAGGAGCTCCCAGTGCTTGGCTGGCTGGCAGCTTTTGTACTCTGGGGGCTGAGATTGGGGCCTTGCAGTTTTTAAAGTTAATCATTCACTTCTCTGAGGTCTTGCTGGCATTTCAGGGCAACTACAAGTATGCCATTTTTCCAAGTCGTCTTTCTTGTAATTTCCCATTTTACCCCCAAAACTAGTTGGAAGCTCATTGACCCGAGATGGTTTAGATGGAGACTCGACCTGCTCTTCTTATTTCAACAGAGCATTTGGGTCAAATAAACCGGGTAAAAGCAAAGGCGAGTACCCTTATACTGAATACTTACTTTGCACATTAAAAGCTGATCATTAATCCTATATTTTAACACTACAAATGTCAGAAGCTATTATTTCCTGGGGAGTCTGACAGTTCTACGGATAGACTGCCCTGTTGCAAAGCCCATGAATGAACCTGCAAACAGATTCTGTATCAGACCTAAAGACCATTAAATAATAATGCAAGAATCAATTTGTTATCACATTACGAGTAAGAGGAGGACTCTGAGAACAAATTGTAACCGAAGTAGGATCGCAGCTGGAAGATAACTGTTATTAAAATCTAATTATAATTGTAAATATAATATCTACACATACATATGTATACATCGCGTTACAATGTGTGTCTGTCGTTTCATGTTATAGAGATAAAATAAAGATAAAGCTTCAAGTGGCCAAAGCCCATGGGTCTGTTTTTTCCAATGTTTGAGGAAACCTGGAAACAGCTAGGCAAAGGATGTTTTCAAGCAATCCTAATATAAATCAATAGGACCAGCAACAGTTTACCTAATTCTGAGAAATCACGAATCAAATAAATAAAAAAGCTGTCTTTGGACCAAATTGCAGTTTCTAACAAGACTGCCTACTGAGCATTACGTCCCCGATCATTAAGCTTTTAAAGCCGGGATTCGCTAATGCCACTTGAAAGGGGTGGGCAACTCGCAGCCCAAGGACGGGACAATGCTCTCCCTAAGCTTATTAAGTTCAAGTTTTGCGCAAATAGCTATTTAAAATGATTTGTTCATAAGTGTGCACATGGCTTTCAAAATAACAATCTTCACACACTGGAACCAAGAAAAGTAAAGGGAAAGTAAAGCTGAACCAGGGGCAAGAAATTAGGTTGTTATTGATTTTGTTTGGAAATAGCACATTTGGATCTCTTTCTCAAATCTTCAAATGACTTTTAACATGTCGTAGGTCTTGAATAAAGTTTGGGAACGAACTAATTACAGGCTAAACACAAATTGTCAGCCTGAAAACATGATAGCAAAATGTGGCAAATTTCCTCCCCAGACATTTGATTTTCTAAATTGTCATCAGAACGTGGTGATCTTTCCAGGAGAGACTGTCAAGATGGGTTCGTCCTTAGCTGAAGCTTACGTACGTTCACTGGGTTCGAGGAGGAGACACGGTTATTTCTCGGGGATAAAGCCTCGTGCGCACTGAGGCTGCGGCCCCTTTGAGCAGCAGAAAAGGGAACCTATCTTCTCAGCCCAGAGGACGCAGGGGGCGGAGGCGCGGGGAGCTCATTCTGCACCCTGCACCCTGGAGTTCGGAGCTCAGAAACGACTGGAAAGCCTCAAAGTCCCCCACTTCCTATTCTCAGTTCAAGGTTTCACTTGGAACAATTAGGAGAGGGGCTTCACTAGCTTAGGAATTGAGAGTATCGTTTAAAATGTTTTGTGTCGGTAAAATGAATAACGTTCATAATCCACCCCCCCCCACACCATTTTACTGCATTTCACCTCGTTTATTCTCATTAACACACCAGAGCTGAGAAACTAGATTCCATAGGTGCTCCTAACCAGTTTTGGACTTGAACCCAAAATTCTTGTCTACTCCTCAATTTGGGAAAATGCGTAGGTCTCCAAAATCTTACACCCCAAATACAACCCGGTACATTTAACTGGGAAACAAAAGTAGTAAATAAGACGCAGACCAGGGCTCTTCTGCCTCTAGCCCTGAAAGAGGAAGGAGCCCTTCTCAACATGTCCCCGAGTGGAGGGCACGAGCAGCAGAGGAACCGCTCCCACGCCCGCGGCCGCTGTGCAGGAACGCCAGTGTGGCAGGGGGGGAGCAGGGGGGTCTCTCTCCTTGCACGCCCGGGGACTGTGATCCGCAGGAAACCCCAGCGGAGCCGTGGCGATGACAGTGCACGGCGCGCTCCGCGTTGCTCATTTATTCCATCTCTCCCTCTCACCTCTGCAGACAGATTTCAGTGTTTTGAAGAAACACAAATAAAGCACAAAGCTACATAATTAAAGTCTGCTGTTACAGGCCCAGGCGGCAATTATTAACCGGAGGATACGTATGCGGTACTGTCACAGCTTTTTCTGAAATATGGAAAATGTTTTTCCCAGAGAAAATGTAGTGCTTTTTAGCATTTTCAAAAAACTAAATATATATCAATTCCCAAACCACGAGGCACATCCGCTTATCTGAAACTTGACACTGCTGCTGCACGGTTCTGTGTAATTCACTTCCTGTCTTCATACTTACACAACAGGGTATTTAAATAACAAAGACAGTGAAGAAGCCTGACCAAACCTAGGTGCTCCTGACATCATGTGTGTACGTCTTCATTTCCTAATCCCATCTCTCTGTGCTCCCGGTCGCAGAAACGATCAGCTCACAAAGACCTGTGCAGGGGAGTGACCGCACACCTTGACAGGTACGAGAATGTGCATCCTGGACCCCTCCCTGTTGCACGGGGCTGTTTGTCTCCCAGAGGAAAAACCCCTTGTGGTCCTCTTGCTCTCAGCGTGCTGAGGTCCACTCTGACCTCTAGATCAGCTTCCCAATCATAAAAGCCAACCCAGGGAGGCACCTGTGGGCAGGTGCTTGATGTCCTCCCGAACCCGCCAGGACACTTGCTGTGTTTGACAATATTTAGATCTTTAGCTGTAGATTCCTTTACTTCTTAAAACACACAGCTTTTGTTTCAAGCTCAAAGAGGTATGTCATTTCCAATGTCCACACTAAAAATACTTCAGTCAAAGAAAACCTCTTCCATTGAATTAAAGTGCTTTCTGCCTAATGTAGATCACAGTTTCCTGGTTTGGAAATCTGAACTAAAAGGTCTTCGCTGTTTAATACTTCCTTCGTCGGCACATTACTGCGTGTATATTATAAATTATTTTACCACACTTTTCGTCTTGTCATTAGTGCAGACCTATTGTAAGGAACCATGTTTTGCATAAGAAACTATTGGATTAAGTACTTTTCTGACTCTTCCCTTTTATTGGCAAAGATGAGTTAGAGGCCGCCTCTCCGTGGTGTCTGTAAATTAAGTCAGCACCAACACACACATCATGAGAATCAGAGGTATGTGCCAAGGACGATATTCAGTTTGAAAACCAAGAACACGTTTAAACAAAGAGAACTTAATTCTGTATAAAAGAATTCCAACTTAAAAAACACCAAGGGGTTTCAAATATCTCCACTCATCACTGGAAAATTACAACCGCCTTGCATTTATCGACTTAACAGACTTGTGTTTCAATCAAGTTATCACACTTTAACCTGTACAATACACAGCTTTTTGAAAAAATATTTTCTTCCGGCATAATATTAAATATGCTCATGTAAAGAACTGAGAAACATACATGAGTAAAAGTTAAACACTATCACCCACCATATAAGTGAGCCATGACTCACATTTTGTTACATATTTTATCTTATTTATCATTATTTTTTTGTTCTTATAATGAAAAATAATTCTTTTTAGAGAGGGGGGAGGGGCAGAGGGAGAGGAAGGGAGAGAATCTTAAGCAGGTTCCACATCCAGCCAATGTGGAGCCCAACACAGGGCCGAACACAGAACTCTGGGATCATGACCGGAATGGAAGGCAGACCCTTAATCCACTGAGCCACCCGGGTGCCCCCTCAAGAGTTGGACATTTAGCCAACTGAGGCACCCAGGCACCCCGATTTTGTTACATTTAAAAAAAAATTAGTAAGTACGATATGTTTTGCTTTCATAATTATGTTTATCTTTACATATGCTATTTTAAACCAGAATCATAAAATTCTAATGTAAGAGGACCTATTTAGTTCTGGCCTCTCATTTTTCAGGTGAGCTGTCTAAAGCCCAGAGAAGTTAAGTGACTTGCCAAAGGTCACACAGCTAGTCACAGCAAAATCAGGGCAAGAGGCCATTCTTCCCATCTCTCTCCTCCAGGAGCCAGGCCATCACTCCTCACAACTATGACACTGGCCTTTCTCTAAGTGAGTAGAAGACCAGGGAAGTTGGGAACACCTGAGAAAAAATAACTTGTATTATAACATGAGATCTAGGAAGATGTGCTGTCTTTCAGGTCATTAAATCCCCTCTTCAGGGTGCCTGAGTGGCTCAGTCAGGTAAGCATCTGCCTTCAGCTCAGGTCATGATCCCAGGAGCCTGGGATTGAGCCCCATATCAGTGGGGAGTCTTCTTCTCCCTCTGCCTCCCCCTGCTCTGCACTCTCACAAATATATTAATAAAATACTTAATAAATAAATCAATAAATCCCCTCTTTGTGCATAACAGATAAGACCATTGTTAACAACCCTGTCATTTTTGTAAATAACAAGCTTATTGAAATATGATTCACATATTCACATGCTATACAACTCCGGGATTTAAACTGTACAATTCCATGGCATTTAGCGCATACAGTGTTGTGCAACCATCGACCTCCATCTACCTGGGACCAAAACATCTTCATCACCCCATACTCCATCAGCAGTCACCCCCACCCCCCCAGCTTCCCAGCCCCTGTAGCCTCTCTGTTCTGGACATTCCATGTTGATGGGATCATACACTATGTGGCCTTTTGTGCCTGGCTTCCTTCCCTGTTCTCCGAGGTGCATCCACATTAGAGCGTGTAAGAGGACTTCATACTTTTTCATGGCCGAGTAGCGTCCCGGTGTGTGCATAAGCCACACTTGGTTTATCCCTTCATCAACGGATGGGCATCAGTGGGTTCCACTTTTTGGCTGTTATGAATAACGCTGCTGTGGACAGTCATGTGTAAGTTTTTGAGAGCATGCATTCTTCTAGTTCTCTTCATCATATGCCCAGGACTGGAATTTCTGCGTCTCGTGGTAACTCTGTGCTTTACTTCCTGAGGGGCTGCCTGTTTCCCAAAGTGCCTGCACCATCGTACCCCCCACCAGCAGTGTGCGAGAATTTCCCCACGTCCCTGCCAACACTTGGTAGTATCTGTCTTCTGATGCTGGCCGTTCTAGTGGGTAGGCCATGGTATCTCATTATGGTTTTGATTTGCATTTCCCTAATGTCTAATGATGTTGCATATCTTTTCATGTGCTTATTGGTCATTTGCATATCTTCTTTGGAGAACTATCTATGCAGATCCTTGGCCCATTTGTAAATTGGGTTGTTTATCTTTAAGTTATTGAGTGATCAGAGTTCCCTGTATAGACCAGACTACAGATCCTTCATCAGTTATAATACACGATTTCCTAATATTTTCTCCCATCCTGGGAGCTCTTTTCACTTTCTTGAGAATATCCTTTGAAGCCGCAAAAGCTTTTCACTTTGAATGGGTCTAATTTATCTGTTTTCTTTGATGATTGTGGTGTCATATCTAAGAAGGCTTTATCTACCCCAAGTTCATGATGATTTGCTACTTATTTCCTTCTGAAGGTGTTATAGTTCTAGGACTTACATTTAGGTCTTTGATCCATTTTGAGTTAATTTGGGGGTATATGGTGCAGAAGGGGTCCAACTTCATTCTTTTGAATGTGCGTGTCCAATTGTCCCGCCATCACTTGTTGGAAAGACCCCATCATCTTAAACGTGAGCCAAGAAGCATGACTTTTAGATGATCCTAATAAAATGTTAAAGGAGGAGAATGTGGATCTGAAGTAGGAACCAGACTACTTGCTGTGGTTCGTTGTCATGTACTCCTTACATCCCTCGTCATAAATCTGGGATATGGGGAAAACAGTGTAAAAAACTTCACACGAATTAGCCAGTCTCTTCATTGGTCTTAACCTTTGCGTTTCTAGACCCTGTGACTGTGCCGGTTATGGACCCTTGCAGTTTAAGCAGGGAGATCTTGGATTCAGGCTGCCTTTCCATGTGTGATGTCTTTCTTGTCCACGTTGCGTCCTTCCCAGAAACGCCTTCTTTGCCGTAGGTTTCCCACAGCCTCATAAAGTGACCCTGGCTGATCGAGAGACAGACCGATGGTCACTACATACGGTCACTGCAGGGAATGACATGGGGGAACCTGGAGCCCCCAGAAGGATTAAACGAACACGGCCCGCAGCTGAACTTGGGGTGAGAGAACACGGTGAATTCCCCTCGACAGGAAGTGTGGGTCTGTACTGGCGATTGTCCAACATGGTTGGCAAGTTCTTGCACAGAAAAAAAAAAGTGTTGTTTTTTTAATAGTCATCTATTTTTCATATGGTCAGGCTAATCTCGACCCGGAAAGTTTATACTTCAAACCTCAGTTTGCATTATTTTTCAATCGCGCTGGAGCTGACGATTTCCTTGGTGCTGTGGGACACTAGCTGAAGTACCTTGCTCTCGTTTCATTTGAAGACTCCCCCCCACCCCGCCCCACATTATGGTGGCAGGTGTTTTTCCAGGTTGTTGAAATATTGTCTATAGATGTTTATTTCTTTGCAGCAAGGGACAGCTGACCCTAACTATTCTGCAATATATTGTGGTACAATTGAATACTGTGCATCTGTTATATTTTTATATGGAATGATATCATGACACCAGGTGGAAGTGAAAAAGTAAGTTGTAGACCAATGTGTGCCCTCGAGATCTGCTTTTTGTAAATTTAACGTGTATGTGTACGTTTGCCTATTTGTACTAAGAGGTCTGCAGCTAACAGGTTACTCCAGGGCATTGAAATTTGGCTAAAGGACACAGTGAGGAGATGCTCTTCTTAGTGTATATTCTTACATATGTTTGACTATTTTATTTAAAATGATTATGTTTTACTTCTATAATTAAAAAATAATTTTTTTTAATGACCCAACTCCATAAAACTCTGTGATGTGGTGTCATTTTAAACCAAAGCTCTAGACTTCTTTTCAAACTTCTCTGCCGTCGGTTGTCTGTCTACGGTAACTAATTCTTCAAGCCAATTTTGGTAATTTATATCCCTTAAAAATATTTAGGAAAAATATTTCTTTTAGATTATTAAATTTATTGATACACATGCATTATTCCTTTATAATAAAAAATATTTTCGTGTCATTTACTCCTAATTGTTGATTTTGTGTACCCTCTTTCTGTCTCTTGATTAGAACTGGCAAAGTTTATCTGATTATCAATTTTTTTAGTTTTAGTATTCAACTCAATTACTGATGATTATTTTTTATCTATTTCATGTATTGTGTTTGCCTTTTACTGTTTTCTTCTATTTTGTTTGGATTGGTTTCATTTCATTTTTCTTTTTGTTAGCTTTCTGAGTTGAAACCTTGGCTCATGCATCTTATAATAAATGTCAGCTCCATGATACTTTGACAAAATCTCATATATTTGTTAAGTAGATCCCTCATTTCTTTTTAATCTAAATAGTAATTTCTAATTGGTTCTTCCCTTAATAACTTTAAATTTGTACTCACATATTTTAAAATTTAAGATGTTTTCAATTTTTTACTCTGTTTTTGATTATTTTTTTCCAGTAGGTGGTTGACTGTCTCTGTATTGTTAATTTCTAGTTGTTTGCACTGTGGTTGAGAATAACGCCTTGATGATTTCTGCACTTTGGAATTTATCAGTAGTTAGTTCCTTGTGACTTCTGTTCAGTTGTTTTCTCCTTTCGTTTTTACAATGACTGTTTCCGGAGAGGCTCTATTCTGTCCTCCATAGTATTCCATATTTTGTTAGCTCAACTCTATTGAATGCATTAGTCACAACCGCTTTTATCTACGTTGCCCATGATTTCTGTTAGATGAGTGTTAAATCCCTTGTTAGAACTTATGATTTGTCTATTTTCTTGGTATTTGCTAGTCCTGGCTTTCTGTGTTTTGAAGCTATTTCTCCATTTCCCGTCCTTTCTCCGGGTTTTTATTACCATTTAGATTTTATCACATTTCTCTGATTTCTTTTCTCGTTTCTACTCATAAATTTCAAACACACATAATGAATCTTTCTGTCAAAATCGAGTATCAATGAACTTCTTTTCCACCCATCACAAATAAAACCTTACCATGCTTTTTTCTACCTCCTTTGGTCTTGGGATTTGGGAGGATTACTATTCCAGATAATTACTGCTGCATGTCTTATAACCGATGTTTATTAAATGTAACAATATGTTCTCCTGGCTTCTTTACTCATTTATGCTTCTTCTACCCCTGGTCTTCTTAAAATTTATTTATTTTTTGCTTCCAATTTTCTGTAGTCTCGGTTTCAGAAGAATTCCAACCCTGAGTCTGTCAAAACTTGGTGAGAGGAAAATATAAAGTTCCAATTCTACATTTGGAGAGGATTTTCGTCAGCGAGGCGGCAGATATGAAGTGACAGCTGATGGCCGGAAGGGGCTTCAAGATGGGCCTCGGGCCTGGTGGATAGGACAGGTCCCAACAACAGAGCAAAGGCCGGTGGTTCCTGACACCCACGTGCTCAGCAGAGACCTTTCAACCAAAGTTCCCGTAAATACTGCTGCTCAGAGCAGGGGAGCCTGGCTTGCACGTTCATGGGCTCGTACTTGCTGAGTGGTCTCGAACCCGAGCGTTAACCCCTTTGCAGGTTGTGACCAGCTAGGTGGCCCCAGCAGCCAGGAGCAGGCAGAGCCCGTGGGCGGCATCTGAGAGGTCTGGCGGCCGTGCTGGGTCTTCGTTCTCCAGATCTGTCCGCATTTCCTCGGACACCTTTGCATCTGTGTTTCAACACGCTCACAGCTCTCCCACCTTCACACAGAGAGCGAGGATAGAAAGACCTCTGCCTCAACCCCAAGGCCCTTCCGAGTAGGGACTGACCGCAGGCTCATCTCACCACCAGCCTTTCCCGGCCCCCACATCTGGCTGCTGTCCCAGGCACCCCTCAGAAGCTTCTCTCCTGAGGTCTTGCACAGCCGGTTGCTGGATCCAGCAACGTGCTGCGGGATCTTATCCCTTGGCTACTTCATCCTTCTTTGGGTGGGCTTCTCCCCTCCGTGGCAGCACTCCCCCTGCCTCTCTGTCCTCCTCCTCAGCCTCCTTCAGGGACCTCCCTGCCTCTGCCCAGACGGGAGAGACTCAGAGTTTTAATCTGCAGGTTCAGTGGTATCTGACCTCTTAATTCTCCTCACTGAGGCTGAGCAATCTCTAAAAACGAATCCGATCATGTCCTTCTGTTGAAAACGCTCTCGGTGACCCCTAACGGTGGCCCACGTCCATCCACAGTCCCCGTGGTGCCCTGACCGGGCCTGTGCTCTGTCACTCATGGGGCTCACAGACCAGGGAGGGAGGGGAGTTGGAGAGCCAAGAACTACTCCAGAAGCAGACTGAGGTTGCTTTCTACTCAGAGAAACAGAAATCCCTGGCTTGAATGGCTACGGCAAAGAGGAAAGGCTACTAGGCTAGGGTGTCCTGCTCCACCAGGGTGGGAGAGGGCCGCTGGTCTCGCTGCCCCCACGCTACCGGTGCTCCAGGTGACGGCCCTCCAGGACAAGGAGGAGAGCCATGTCTCCACCTCAGAGTCCTTTTCTTCCCAAGAAGACCCTCTGTGAGGAGGGCACAGACATGCCAAAGCCTGGGAAGTACCTTGCAGCCCGAGGAGTGTCCTCGTGGTGAAGACTCAGGGCCCGGCTCAATACCTCACCACAAATATGAATTCAATACACGTCTGCTGAATGAGTGAAGGACTCCGTCTCTTCTCGTCTTACATGTTTAATATATTCTCATAATGGTGATAGTGTCAAATGCCATGACATAGGTCAAAAATTAACATGCTAGGTTTTATGACTTGCATCTGGTTTTACTGGGACTATGTGCACTCAAAGCCAGATGTTTCTTGTGTTCCTTTATTCTCTAAAATATTGCTCAATATCAGTCATTTTTTTGGAAGATGGTTAAGGTTATAATCATATATGCAATTGACACATTCGATAAAGTTGAGTCTATCCAGGAACTATCCCAAATTTGCAGTTCATCACTGACTGCTACATTTTGTAAGAAAATCTTGGCTAGAGAAAGAATCATCATTCTTACCAAAATTTCTCAGTGTCCACACACCAGGGAAGGTAGGATTATACAGACGGAGCAATGACACTGCTCTGCTTTAAAATCTTACGACGGAGCAGCGTGAGACTCACGCAAGCACAAGGGAAATGCCTCCCCGTAGTGAGAGGGGCAAGTGGATTTTAAGAACTATCCTCTTGGACACATGGTTCTTAAAAACATGACATGAATTCCAAATGCTTCTGCTTCTAACCAACTGCCCCACGTAGGAAACATAACAACTTTGCTATGAATTTTAAACCTCTTGTAATTTTATTTTTAAAGTGTATTTATTTATTGTTTTGGTAACCTCTGCTCCCAACGTGGGGCTCGAACTCACGACCCCGATATCAAGAGTTGCAAGCTCTTCTGATGGAGACAGCCAGGCGCCCCCTGAATTTTACACTTTTCAATGGAGCTAATTCTGAGCAATTTCACTTTGTTTTTGTGAGCAGAATTAAAACAAATGAAGGAGAAAGCACCTCCAGATACAGTATGTGTAAGTATTAGAGTTCGCAGGTCAAACCTCTCCTCGTATTCCTGAAGGAGTATGGGGGTCATCTGCTCTGACCACAGCTGGCGTGAGAATGCACAGACGACACACCAACGGTGCTTTGACCACTGGAAGGTTAGATGTTTCACAATTAATGCATCCATGTCATTGTTCAGTTTGTGGCTTGTAAATAATCACCTAGAATCATAGAACTTCACACGCACGGCCTTCTCTATGCTTGATCTCTGGCTGGAGAAAAGGCATCTCTGCACACAGAGAGAAGCAGTTGCGTCTTTAGGGCTTTTAGGCTCCATCCTAATTGCACAGGACCCGTCCAGAGGAAGCTCCCGCCACATTTTGGAAATGACTGATCTGTGAATATTGACCAAACAAAATGTTTTTTTACTTGGTTTCTGTCTTTTTTTCACAGCGTTAGATAAGCAAACTTTTCACATTCCCCTTATGCACATGCTCTGTTTTTCCTCCCTGTGCAGTTAATCAGGATGAGAGTGGCCCTGAAACGAACAGGATATTTGCACCATTAACCTCTCTGATTGTGCACAGCAAGGAGGGGTAGAGTGACATTGCACAGTGGGGAATAGTGGGGGGACGGAAAGATAGGAGCCAACGGAAGTAACACTGTCAGAGGTTCTTCTGAAGCAGAGTGTAGACTTAGTAATCCTTTTTGGATTATAGGTAATTGAAAGGAGGTTTCATGAAAATTTTCAATAGGGGGGGTACATGTGAGTACATCATTGTGTTTAAAAATAAGATGAAATTTCCTGTTAAGGTAAGAGTAGTTTAACGGTTCTCTCTGTAGTACTTCACAAATACGTCTTTTTAAAATTTGGCCTTTGTATTGTTCCGAAGAAAGGTTTTCTACTATTAGAAATATTAGTGAAACCATGTTTTATTACTTCCTAAGGAATCCAAGATCTACAATTGAAGTTTGTTATCAGTTTGCCTTAAAGTTACTTTTCTGCTCCATCTGGGTGAAATCCCAATGTAAACAATTGATAAGCTCAATTGCAACTAAAAAAAAAAGGGAGGTGTGGGAGGGGGTGGGAACGTGGAATATTGGTTTTCCATCCTGGAAGTACAGGGTAATTTATTTTCTGGAAATAAAGGAACATACAGAAAATGACTTCATTTTAAGGATTTCTTTATTTTTACCAATACCCTCAATTTACTGAAGTTTTATAACTCAGAAGCAAACCAGATGAAAAAGAAGAAACCCACCCGCTCCTTCTGCCAGGCCACTTTGCACAGCGGCCCGCACGACAGGGAGACTGAGTGGGGGGGCTGAGTGGCGGCCCTCCTCTTTGAATTTCCTTGCTTTTGTAAATTTGTCAGTCCAGCCATGAACTTTGTTTGAACAGAGTTTGGTACTTAATGGAGGATTGTATTGTATTGTAACTCACAGTGTAACACATCTTTCCTGTATTTATTTTAAATAAAGGCTTTCTAGAAGCCAAAGGGCTTAAGCCGTAGGAAATAAAGAAGTAAAGTGTGCGTCCAGACCCTGCGAAAGCTTCATGTCCACACCCCAGAAGTTTCTGCAAACCCAGAACTGCCGGGAGGCCTCACTGGCCGCAGGAGGCGAGGGTCGGTGAGCTGTGGAGTCTGTGGCAGAAGCCAAGTCCGGCGCCAGGAAGATCAGAACGCCACCAGGAACCTGACAGTTGCCCCAGAAGGGGGGGAGGGGGGAAAGGAGGAGTGTGGGGGAGAGGGGGAGCAGAATCCCAGCCTACCTTTCACATCATGGTTGGGAACATCTACATCAGATGTACACAGTTCTTAAACATCTGTGATTTCGGGAGTGCATCCAAGATTCAGCTAGGCTTGACCATGCCCATGACATCCTAGGCAAACAAACAAAATTGTAAAAACCAGTGAAGAAAAATGGAATGGTTCTGGACATGGCCCACATTTCAAGAGAACAAATACAATTTCGGGATACAATTTCTGATGTCTTCAGATACTTGAAAGCAATGTATTAGAGCAAAATGTGCTCGTATGCTGTTGATTCTATCACCAAGTCCATGGTGAGGGAGACCCTGTCTATTAAGAAAAGAACGGACGCATGTCCACACTAATACACTGTTCAACAATCGTGAGTGATTTCACATGCTCATTCTCCCTGTTGGTGATAATGCTATTCCTGTTTGCAGATAAGGTCACTAATGTGAAGTCTCACTATATCGTAGGTTGATAGCTTTGTGTCCGAACTACCGTGAAGAGCATGGTCTGAATATTTTCTTGGTAAAAATAGTGTGGGAAATGTAGTCCATTCCATTCCATTCCACCATTACTTCTTTTGAGAACGTGTAGGAGAAATTTCACTTAGGCACCAGAATTAGGACACACTATTTTTCTACAGAAAAGTGCACTTCTCGTTTTATAGGCGGTGCAAATCCTGTAAAATTTAGTGCTTCCCTCTTTGTTTTGGCTGCTAGGAAGCTCAGGGGGGGAATTCTGCCACCTCTAACAACACATAGGATTAACGTGCACCTATCTCAAGCCTGGGTGAGCTCCTCTGGACCCTGATTTCATTTTTTTCTACTCTTATTTTTCCTGACCTTGTTCCTCAACTGCTTATGCTATCCTTCTATATTTTAGATACTAAAAACAACAACAACAGTTCAAATCCTTTGAGAAACTAAGACAGATTTCCAGAGAGATCCTCCATCCCCCAGTGAGTAGGTATTCGTGCAGAAATAGGGAGCACACATCATGTGGACGGAAGACCGACAATGTTCCTTGGTGAGTGATGAGTGCCAACTTGGCGGACGCGGACGTCTTGGGGCGTGTGTTGTAATGTACACAGGGGCACACTGCCGATGAACAGAACGAGAGCTGGATACGAGAGGTCGTGACACGTTCCTGGAAGGACTAAGAGAAAAGACAGGTTTGGCTTAGTCCCTCCATAGAAGTACTTTGAAAACAGCTGAGGCTGTGGTCGTCTGACTGGTGGGCACGTTCACATCAGGGTTGGTGGCACGGGCCAGGGTGGCCCTCAGGGCTGCTGGCTTCGTACCCTGCCCCTGGCCCTTGCCAGTTCTGTAGGCTGGGTGGGGTTGCACACTCCAGGCTGGCCGCTTGGCCCCTGTGCGATGGGACAACAGTGGCACCGGCCTCCCAAGATTAGTGTGACGATTAAGTGACATAAAATGTAAGCCCCATGAGGGTTTCCTACACAGTAAGCCCTTATGAAATACTCCTGTTAAAATTAGCTCTTACTCTCCGGCCCGGGTTTGAGCGTGCAAGGTGGGATGAGGGTGCGATGGAGGGGCAAGTACCGAATGCACACAGGTGAACACTGAGGATTTAAAATCTCCTCAACTGTCATCATCACGTGCTTTATTTATTTACTTTTAAAGATTTTGTTTGTAAGTGACCTGTGTACCCAGCACGGGGCTCGACCCCACGCCCCGGAGATAGAGAGCTGCACATTCTGCCAACGGAGCCAGCCGGGCGTCCCCTGTCATCTTGTACTTTAAATCGAGCCTGCCTACGTATTTTTAGCATTTAAAACATTTTAAAAATGTTTCATTGTATAAAATGCTTTAGCAACCTTTCTTGTTTCCCCCTTCATGCTATTAGCATCAGGAGCTGTGCGAAACGAGAGAACACAAAAGTGTGCTTTTCCGTGACTCAGTACAATTCAGCGACTCAATAAGAGATCCAACTCTTTGTCTTTTTGCAAAATTCCATTTTGCCCCCCCCCCTTTTTAATTTAATGCCGTTGGTTTAGTATCTGTTTGGGGCACACAGGAACAGCTCAATCCATTCTCAAACCAGATGCCTGCTCACAGCCTGGCAGTGAGGGCCCAGAGTCACCCACAGATCTACAGTTCTGAGCCCCATTCGTGGACCCGCCTCAAGTGCTGATCTATAAACTTCGCTCTTCCTTTTGTTGGTTTCGATTTTTCCTTTTTTAATGTTTTAATATGCTTCGTTCATTTTTGGGCAAGTAGTCTGGTTGAAAGTCATAAATAAGACCCAAGAGTGTTTGACTCAAACTCAGCCTCAGGTTTGCTCCATGTAGCTTTAGCGGTACTGGTTTCCATTTGGGAAGAAGAGGGGCTTTCCTTCACGTTTCTCCTGAAGCTTACAAGGAGGCAAAGACAAGCAAAAACAGCCAGACAGGAGATCATTTTAGGGAAGAGAAGAAGAATGTTCGAGAATTGTTTTTGTGGAGGCTATACTCACTTTGTTGACCAGTTTATTTGGTCAAGTTCTACTTCCATTTATATATAAGCTCTGCATCTGTTGTGAAGACAACAAAATACTACCTAGCCACGGCACGGATGGACCTTGAGGACGTCATGCTGGCTGGAGTAAGCCTGACCCAGATGGACAAGCACGTATGACCCCACTTACCTGAGGCCCCGGGGGAGTGGCATTCACAGAGACAGAAAGTAGGATGGTGGTCCTCTGGGGCAGCGGGAGTGCGGAGTTGTTTAATGGGTTCCAGTTTTGCAAGATGGAAAGAGTTCTGGGGATGGGTGGTGGTGAGAGTTGCACAAGACCGGATGTTAGGTATATTTTACCGCAATAGTCACCCCCTAACATGTACCTAGCCTCCCTCATCAACAAAACGTCCTGACTTCATAATTATGAGAACGACTCATCCATATCCGGACCTCTTCTTTCCATATTGTTCTGTTCTTAACTCCGCCGAACCCCTAAATGCCAAATTCTATTTTTCTCCAAACTGCCCTGTGGGGCAAGGCGCTTGCAATCTCGGGCAAAGCCTGACCACGTGTCCCTCCTCACTTCATGACGCGGGTGTCTGGCCTGCCGCAGTGAAGGAGGGCTTGCTGGTTGCCTTATTTTATTTTGGTTCTCTCAGCGAACTTTGCATAAACATGCACGTACAATCACTATGCATGGTGAGACATAATGAGATTGTGGAGCAGGAAAAGTCCATGGTTTTGCTATTGTAAGACAGGGTGGTGTTAATAGGCCACAACTTATCTGTTAAGTAATTAACATACTGTAGGGATTATGAGAAAACGTAATAAGAAAAACAGTTCCTCTGCTAACATGGGAAATCTTTCACAAGAGGAATGCTTCTTGAGTTTGTCTTTCCTTCAATGAATTATGCTCCACGGACCCCTTCCTTTTATTCTTCAAACCATTAAGAACCACATCTGTGGAGTTCTGTATCAGCTATCCAGCAGCCAGCTGTTGCCAAAAGTCTTTTACTTAACTTGAAATTAAGAACAGATTTGAGGGCCCTCTACCTGCTGGGAAGTCCTGATGTAGTTACCAAACACTGCACATGCTAACAACATGTGACTGCGACCCCTTGGATTGTTGGTGTATTTTCTACCACACTCTCACCATAACGGACCCAACATCATTAACATTAACGACACCTTGGTGGTAGACTAAAACGTCTGCACGACAATCAGTAAAAGGAAATCTGTGTTGCAGAAATACTAGTGTCACCGGTCACCATGGAGCTCGCCTCTGAGCAGCCAATGGGCAGATTGTGAAGAAGGCGGATTCCTTGGGAAACGGGGGAAGATGAGCCAGGTGTCGTCTATGTCGCACGCATGGCTACGTTTGGCAGAGAATCTTAGAGAGGTGCTTTGCTGATGATTAAACTATCTGAAAATTCAGTATGGCTTCATGTTGAAAGCATCTTCAGACTTGGATATGGTGGAGAGGTGAAGGAATCTTTACAAAAGTCTTCCAACAGACGTGCCGTTCTCCACCATGGTGATGGAAGCCTAGAGCACCGCCGGTCTGGGGCGCCTGGGTGGCACAGTCCGTTCAGTGCTCTCCTGATTTCTGCTCCGGCCCTGATCTCAGGCTTTTGGGATGAAGCCCCATGCGCTCTGTTTTCAGCGGGGAGTCCGCTGAAGATTCTCTCTCCCCATCTGCTGCCGCCTGCCCTCCCCCCAACCCCCGCTCCCAAATAAATAAATAAATCTTTAAAAAACCAAAACCCAAGAAAACACTGCCAGTTTGACTTCAAATTGTCCTGGACATAAAAGACTGAACAAAAGAAACAACTTGGTGAGAAGTTACAGTAAACATGGAAGAATTTGGGCATGGATCACTTAGGGGTGTGTGTATGTGTGTGTGTGTGTATAAGAAATGCATATTATCTATTTCATTACTACAGTTCATCACCTTCAAGGGAGTAAATCTTAAAAAACAGAACTGAGATAGTTTCCTACACCAAGATTAAAGACCTTCTGTTAGTCACCTCCAGATTCAAGCCCTCTGAAACCATTTTGTAGAAGACATTTTTAAAATATAATCACAACTTTGCTGCCCTTCCACATAGGGGATCACCATACGTTAAATCCCTCTTTCTCCATAATCTAAATGCAGTGTATTCTCTCAGTTTCCAAGTTCTATGAAAAAAAAAATAAAGATTTTAGGGAAAAAACCCCATCAAGTTAGGATTGGGGCAATATTTATGAAACCATCAGTGATTAAACAAATAGCCAATTTCCATTTATACATGAAATTGTTACCTACTCCCCACAATGTAAAGGTGGTCAAGAGTTGTACTGCTCCTAAAACAGTGTGTACCTTGAAATACTTGTTGACAATTTAACTAAAATTCACCCCTCATGCACTCTTAAATCCGTAAATGTAAGTTAGTTCAAAGAGCTAAAAATTAGCCTTAAACTTAGGTGCACACTGTCATTCTCCCTTCTCAGATATAATTTAGAATATAGGGTATAAGTTTGCACAGAGATAGAATTAACATTAAATATTTACTAATAAGTAGTGCACTTAAATTTTTGAGCATGCATATTTAATAAATATATTTTAGTTTGTCTTGGATTTCATACTCTAGTTTAGAGAGTTTCAGTTCCAGTTTTCAGACAGACAAGGCCTTTTCTGGGGTTCTTTTTGTTTGTTTGTTTCTTACTCTTAGCTATTCTTTGATGGAAACCTTCCAGAACCTTTCTGATCCATATGTCCTCCAATCATGCCCTGCCTAAGCTATGCAGACAAGCCACTGAATGCTGTTTCATTAAAATGCTATTTTCCTTAGCTTGAAGGAGCAGACTCCCAAATGCTGAACAAATAATTCATTAGACAATCATGAGAGAAAATGTGTTTTCTTCTCCATCTATTTCATTAACCAGAATTATTGTCTGTTATAAAGTTGTAAGTAGCCAAATATATATGCAACCATTAATCCATTAATATCACTGACTGTTCTGCACCCAAATATTGTAATTAAACATTTCAAAAGAGGCGAACCTCTTTTGAGGGATTTCAGGGATTTGTATTTTGTGCAGAAAGTGTCCTTAATCTCTCATAGCTACTTTAAATATTTGAAGACATTATTAAACGCTTGAAATTTTAGCAATGCTAACTATGTTGTAGGAGTAGTATGGGAACTCTTGCTAAATATTTTATTTTTATACCTTTTTTTCCCCCTGGAATAAGCTAATAGTGAACTGACAATTGAACCACCATCAGCACCTTGGTGTAGGAATAATGTAAACACTATCTTGCCTGCCTGTATGGCACCTTCACCAGCATCGAAACCTGCTGGCCAGGAGCTGCTGTTTTTCCAGAATGTAACCCTGGCTAGTCTCTCGAATTACATTCTCAGATTCTGCATGCATTGTAGAGAAAGGGAAAAAGGAAATCTTTTAAAAGCACAGTATTATTGTAGATCTGGCTCAGCCCTGAGTGAAATCACATGTGGGTGATAAGCAGTCTACGGAAAGGAGGCAAGTCATGAAAATCACAATTTTACGTGGAGGAGTTCAGAAGTTTTGCTCACCATCCCTTGATCTAACCTGTCAATCTTGAACACATGGAAGTTATTAGTGCAACACCGTAGTGTTAAATAGACCCAAGAATGCAGATAAACGAAGGAGATTTTTACCATTGACTCATATCCATTCCAAAATATGACAAACACAACTATTAAAATTCCAGGTATGCATATTTGAATCTTTGTGGGTGCACACATGATTTATCCAAGTCTGTATATGCCATTTATATCCATGTAATTAGTTCAATTGGGGGATACTTTCATTTGTGCATTTTTACTGGGTATGGCAATGAATTGTGGGCAGTTCAATACTTTTCTGTGAATCAGACTTAAATTTGATTAAGAATACAACCCATTTAAGCATCCATCCCCCAAACCTGCAACAATTGTCCACGACTTTTACTACTTTGCCTGCTAGCCAAATTAATGCAGGTCATTAATCACAAGGAGCCTACATTTTACGATTCAAGGATCCTTTTTGCAAAGGTTCTCACCCATCTTGCTGCCCCCTTCCCTCACACATACACACACACACACACACACACACACACACACAC
>NW_024424230.1:2820118-2849101 GCF_017311325.1 Ursus maritimus
ACACACACACACACACACACACACACACACGCAGAATGGCCCCTGTGTCTGAGAGTCCAGCTTTGCAGACACAAGCTCCTCCCTTTGGAGCTCGTCCTTAGTAGTTTCTGTTGTAAATGCCGTAAGTTGGAGAGGGCCCGAGCTGCATTAGCAGCTGAGTGTTAGCGAGCCTTGGGCACCGAGAGGAATTGCCACAGCGGAAGGTAACGCCGGACTGCAGCGCGGCACGTCGGTGTCTTGGACGGAATCCATCTCCACTGCGGAGTTATCACGAGGAGAGCAGAACAATATGGCCAGGAGCCTGGTGGGAGAAGACAGTGCTCCCCTCCGCAAGCCAACTCCCTCGGTCTGCGTCATCGCCGATTCAGGGGCGCGCCCCTTCTCTTTCTCCTCTTTCCCCCTCGCGGTTCCCCCGCCCCTTACCCGTCTGCGCCCCCCCTCCCCCGCCCCGTGTACCATGATTGCTTCTTGGAGTCAAATTGGGATTTCTATTCCCAGACTTAACTTGCTGCCACTAACTACGGCCCGCAGAGAGCAGTTGGGGTGAAGAAATGGTTTGAAAAACAGAAAAAATTAGAGTTGAACTTCCCAAGGATAAAAATAAAAATAAAAGCCCACAGTCATTTTTAAATTGCCATACAGAGAATCCTGGTTCTGAAGTCCGTCCAGACTTTGATCTTGATTCAGGACTTAATCTACCAAGTATCCCCAGCACATTTACCAGGAAGTTCAGTGAAACGCACACCCTAAGCCATTAGGAATGCACACGCATCTGGGACCACCGGAAGGATACCCACATAGAGTTCTGGACTCGAGGCTTAGTGCTCAGGTGCCGAGTCGGCTGAAAACGCATCCCAACACGTCTGCACGTATGGATACGTGCGTGTGTGTCCGTGTGTGCGCGCGTAAACAGCTTCCCGTAACTGGATCTGCGGCAGCCTTAGTCCTTGAGAAGAAGGGGCGACAACTAGCCGCTGGGATCGTGATTCAGTGCTATTAGGGGAAGAATTATCTGTGTCTGAGTCATCGCGAGCCTCCAGACTTTGCCCGCAGTGTGGTAGAACTTTGTGCTGATGAGACAATAGTGGAGCGTGTGCGTTTCCTACAGGGCAGACCATTCCGTGGCTGGGGGAAGCCTCGGGCCTGCGCCTGGCCGCGGGGGCCCGGCCCCCTCCCCCCACCACGCAGCCCCCCGAGCCTGGCCGGCGCCGGAGTCCCCGCGGGGCGGGCGCGTCCGAGGCGCGCGAGGGCGGCGCGGGGTGGGGGCCGGGCGCGTGGCGGGCCCCGCGCGCCCTCGCGCGTCCCCCGCGCCCGGGCGCAGCTGGCGCGGTCGGTCTAGTGCAGCGCTCGGCTCCGCGCCTCGGGCGCTCGGCTTCACCTTCAGAGGCGCGGGGCGTGCGCGTCCTTCTCCCCGGGCCCGCCGCCTCCCGCCAAGGTAGGGGCCGTGGTGGGGGTGGGGGCGCCGCGGGGTCCGCAAGGGGCGGGGGCGCGGGGCGCGGGGCCCCGGGCCTGGCGGTGCCGGGGACCCTGGTGTGCGCCGCGGGGGTGAGGGGCGGGGAGGGGCTCCCGGGCGCGGGGAGGGCGGCTTGGCTTCCCAGTGGGTAGTTGCTCCGCTCCGCAATTCCAGGAGAGCAAAGATGCAACTTCGGGCGGCGAGGCGAGCGCTGGGAGGTGGTTTTTACCGCAGTGGAGGGGCGGGGTGGGGGCCGGGTGGGAGCGCGGAAGAGGCTCTGGCTTTGTACACTTCGTCAAAGGCGACGCGGGAGGAGGGGAGCTCGGATGCGCTCTCCATCCATTAGGAGACAAAGAGCAAATTGCCTTACTTTAAAGTAAAACGCTCCGGCTAATGAAGGTGGGTGATGGGGCTGCGGGGCCCGAGGAGCCGCTTCAATTATTAAGGGTTTGGCTGATGGGATCGATGCCTGTGGGCACCAAGCGCTGCTTCCTCGGGTACGTGTTGGCGTGTGTGTGTGTGTGGGGGGGTGTTTTGCCTCCCCCTCCCCTGGCTGCATGCCCATTAGCTGGGAGCGTATAAGTGACCCTAACATTAAAGAAGTGAGTGCGCCTGGAAGGGAAGTTAGGGCCGGGTGGGGGTGGGGGTCGAAGATTCCCTCAGTAGGGGTAGGGAGAGGAGTCAGGGTGGCAGGGACTCCTAGCAAGATGCAACCAGCCTGGCGGGGGTCGGAGCGGGGGTGGGGGAGGTATTGATCGCGATATGTACCCGGGTATATACGAGAAAAGAATTCTGTGGCGTGTGTGGTGTGTGGGGGGGGCGGGGGGGAGCGGTGGTTGGAAAAGCGCCTCGTCTGCCATTTCCTGGGAGAACTAACATACTGAATAGTTACGATCAGTATTTAGAATAAACCGCCTCGTCAAGTTTTAAAGAAACTTTGTATGAATAAGTTTGTTAAAAGGCAACCGAGTTGTGATTTAAAACAGCGGTTTATGGAGGAGGTTGGTGTGGGGTGACAATCAGTGGTAGTAGGCAGGGAAGCCAGTGGAGCCTTGCAATTAGGGACCAGAGAGACCCAGCCTTTTACCCGAAAATGTGGGTCTGTAAGTCAGCCCCATTTATTACCCGCGTTAAGAAGCTCCCCGCAGCAGACCCGGATCAGACCAGGGGCTTCTGGGTTTGTGTGTCTGTATCTTACTCATTCTGCTGGCTTACTGATAAAGAATTACTTGGTCTCCGGGTGTGCAAAGATCAACTTGCTCAGCCCTCTTTTTAAATATATTCATTCTGTGCCTTATTTAATCCAGATGCACAAAAAGCCATTTGCTGCTTCATTGTTGGTTTACATTTTTTGAAAAGGCGACTGGTGTAACCTGTGGAATTTGAAATGCAAATAGAAGCCTGTGGGAGTTGAGGCAGAACAAATCAGCATTTATAAAGTGAAAAAGATTTAATGTCTTTGAAATCATTGCAGAGGAAAAAAACTGGAGGGGGGTGATTTTTTCAGGGAGTGAATTGTGACGTCAGGTTTTGGAAAAGATGTTATTTTTAAGGTCTGAAACCCGGGTATATAAAGTGCTTACAGGAAAAACAGATTACAAGATTAACATCTGTTAACATGATCGTTTATCTCCAGCCAAAAATAGGTCAGTTCTTTCTTAAGGAAACACGATTGCTGGCGCATGCTTAAATAATAAAATTAAAATAATGAGTTCATAAATTAGGACCGGCATTTGTTATAATCTGATCTGTGAAAAACATTTTTTAAATTTCGAGATCAATAAAGGTCAGCGTCTTTTTTGGGCGTTGAGAACAACTCTTCACTCTACATCCACCCCTCCGGATGACCCCCACCTCCTCACTCCTAGATCCCTCTCCGCCCCCACCCCGGATTGCTAATTTCCCTTTTCATCCATTGTGGAAGTACAAAATATATTTAAATGGATATTGTCTGACGCCCCCGTCGTTAAAGAAAGCAAACTCTCTGCGCAGATGGCTAACTTTCAGGGCTCTGCTGTTGTTTTACCATTAAATGAAACGGTAGGGAGGGAAGGGGGAAAAAAAAAAGGAAACAGCCTTGCAAAGTCTCCCTGCCCCCTGGGTGTGAGTGACGGCTCTATTGGCCAATCCGCAGCGGCTTTCTCCATCCCGGAGGTAATTTGGAGTGTGAGTGTGTGTGCGCGCGCGCGTGCATGCGCCCATGTGTATGCACACTGTTAAGTGCTACTAGCCCCGCGCATCCGCAGGCTCCTGATGTGCACAGCTCTGTGCTGTAGACGTGGACACGCTTTTAGCTGAGTCTGGGCAGCTAGATGGGCACACAGCAGTCCAAATGGAGACCCTGCCTCCTCAGAGTGTCCTCTTGCAAAGAATGGGCGTTAAGAGGTGCTTTCGGATTCAAGTCGAAACCTGCAGAAGGGGAAGAAAACAGGAGTGATATGATTATGCTTCTCAGCAACCGGGGAATCGAAATGTGCGGTTCCTTCTGTCTCGTTCCCACGCGGCAGGCGCGCCCTCGCGCGCTTGGGGTCCGGGTGACGGAGCCCACTCGCTGGGCGCAAAGCGTACAAACAACGGGATTGTTGAAATTGGTGTGAATTCCGTAGAAAAGTGAAGGACAGCATGAACCTTACAACTTCATATTTTATTGTGTCACTGAAAGTTCATACTTAGCCCATGGCAAATTCTAGAATGTGACCCGCTCACGGTCAGTGAAAGTTCTGCTGCCCACCCGACTTACGAGTGCGGAGCGCCTGCCGGGTGTCCACCGCACAATGGGCACATTCACGGGCGGAGTGCGTCCCGGGCCGCCCCACGCTTCGTACCGGCCTAATCTGGCACCAACTTCCCCGGGAATATCGGTAGTGGTGTGTGGACGTGTATGGACCAGACCTGGCCACGTAGCATCTCTCTCGCCGTGCTCTGGATGCTGTGCCACTTCATTCCGGGATGGATGCTGCCGCTGCATCGGACGGGTTAAGGATCCACGTGTGACCCCTCCTTCCCCGGACACCCCTTTAGGGAGACCCCTGGGAGGGGCCCCGCGCCCCGCCTTCGTCCACGCACGGTGTGCCCGTCTTCCGGGCCGCACCGAGGTTACCCCGAGGGTCCGTGGGCGACCCCAGGGACCTTCGTCGTACCCCCGGCAAGAACCTAACTCAGTTACAAGGTAGTGTCCGACCCCGATCCTCCTGTTCCGGCCATTTTCGGCCCCCAAACCCGAGTTCGATCCGATCCTGCGCCCTCCCGCCCCCACCCCTGTGAACTCGCGGAGTGAGGAATGGGCAGCAGGGGGGAGGTGTCGCGGGATTAAATCATTCCTATTTATGTATCTCCTAGTGAGCGGCGCTGGGCCCGGGGCGCCGCAGGGAGGCGGGGCGGAGGCGGGGCGGGGGCGGGGGGATTTACCTGCCCGCCCCGGGGGCGGGGGCGGTGGCCGCTTGTTGCTGGGCTGCCAGGGGGCGGGCCGTGGGCGGGGCGGGTAGAGCAGAGAGGTGGGGGAGGGCCCGGCCCGCGCCCCCGCCCCCCGGCGCCCGCCCCCCGCCCCCGTCATGTGGAGCGGACGTCACTCGCCTGCACTGTAACCCAAGAAGTGAAAGAGACGGGGACCCACGGCCCAACTTCGCACCGTAACAAAGGCGGGGGTCCGTGCGGGCCGGAGGGGGGCTAGCTAGGGAGGGAGCGGGCTGGGGGGGAGGGGTCGGGGAGTGGGGCAGCCGGGTGGGGAGTGGGGGGCCTGGCCGGGGCGGGGGTCTGCACGGGGCGGGGGCGGGGAGTGGGGGGCCTGGCCCGGGGCGGGGGGTCTCCGCTGTGTCGGACGGCCGGGGTCTCGGCCGGGTGGAGGCGGGTAGTGGGCGTCTGGCCCGGGTGTGTGTGTGGGGGGGGGGTTCCGCGGGGCGGGGGCGTGGGGGGGGGCCGGGGCGTGGGGAGGTCTGCGCGGGGCGGGGGCGGGGAGTGGGGGGCCTGGCCCGGGCGGGGTGTGTGTGCTGGGCGGGGAGGGTGTTTTTGCGCGGCCAGGGGGCGGGGGTCTGCGCGGCGGCTCGGGCCGCGCTCCGGGGGCCGAGGCGCTGCTGAGGCCAGGTAATTGGTTTCTATTTTAAACTTCACTTTGTTCTGGCGGAGGTGGGGCGGTGGGAAAGGCGTGGCCCCCGAGGACGATTACATAAGTATTCACACCTGATTCGGTCCCGGCCGGGGCACCGCGCGCGGCTGCGGGTGGGCGGCGCTGGGGCGCCCGCCGGCTGTCCCCGCGAGGGGCTGCCGCGCGTGGGTGTGGCGTTCTGCCTGCGTGGCCTCTTCCCGTCCCGGCGGCGAGCAGCCCGCGTGGACGCGGGGGGCTGTTCCTGGAAGCCGAGATGTGCCCGAGGGCGTGGGGCCGGGCCTGCCAGCGGGGTCCACTGCGTAACAAAGGGCAGGGGCTGCGGGACCCAACAGCAAGTCACAAAAGGAACTTTGGACGGTGGTCTTAATTAAATATGCCTTGGGAAGGCATTTCCCTCATGAACCTGCCATTAAGTCTGCAATCCTGATTAAAGATGATTTAAAAACTGGTGGCTCTCCATCCTGTGGTCGTGTAATAAAATGCCATTGAAGTGCTGACCGGAGTGGGAGCAGGGCTGGATATTCCCCCAGCAGGATCCTCTCCAGATTATTTTTTAAGCCGCCCTATTAATATGATTGGAGTATTTTGGTTTTGGAATGTAAGTGCTACTTTAAGAAACTAGGCATGCTTGCTATTTGATAGGACACTCTCTACTGCCGCGTAAAAAAGCTCGCTTTATCATTTTATCATTGGTTTCCTTCATTTTCTCTTACATTCTTTGATTGTGGCATCCAGAGGGCTGTGCTATTTATGTTTACGCGGACCCGCTAGAATTAAATATACCCCATGCCTCTGCGCCTGATTCGGAGCTTCCCCCTCTCGGAGAAATTGGGGAGCGAGCTGCGTGCGCGAGCTGGCCTGGAGCCTGGGGCCCGGAGCCGGTCATCCGAGGAGGACATCTTTAGTTTCCCTAGGCTCCGGTGCCCTCTCAGAGCGGCCCAACCAGGAGCCACGCTGGGCAAGCCTCGGGGACTGGAGTCGGAGACGAGCACGCTGAGACGCAAGCCTGTGGGTCTAGGATTTTTCTTAGTTCATTGGGAGGACTTTGTTTTCTTAAATTAGCTCATTTGAATATACTGAAATATTCCGAGCACGTTAACATTCTAAAAAAAATAACAGTCCCCAGGGATGTGTAATAAAACTAACCAGGAAGAGTGGGAATGCCTCTCAAATGAAACAAAGCAGCAAAGCAGCACTTCTGGTAGGTACAGTGTTCAGCCTTGGAGACAGAGAGGAGTTTGCTTATTTTTATTTCTGGAAACATTTGCCAGAGTCCTCTTTCCAAATGGCCTAGTAACTGAAACCTGCTAGATCAAGAACTTCAACGTTGCCTTATGTGGCTGATACTCATCCCTGGTGAGTGTAGTTTACGTCATGGGTGTTAATCCCATTGTTACTGGTAAACAGCCTTTCAAGTTGGCTGGACAATTTAGAGATTCAAGTTTTCCTGGGACTTTGAAGTCCTCTGTGTGTAACTTTGGAGGATGTGGTCCGGAGACCTTACAGGAGGGAAGAGAATGAGAGATGTTTTTGAACGCTGGTCAACAAACGGGAAAAGCATGTTGTTTCCGTGCCCCCAAATTGAACTTTACTTACCTTACTTGCTCCTGCACGGAGATGCTTGAGTTTTAGAGGTGACCCATTTGATGTGGATGTTGTGTAACAACAAGAATGTGGAAAAGAAAAGAGGCTTCTTTAGAGAATACTGGAGAATGAGGTATGCTCTCCCAGACGGGTTTTCAGTCTTACCAAATAGGGAAAAGTGGTAATGTTGAGTAGAGTTTAGTCATGGGCTGTTCTTGAAAAACCAGCATTTGGTTTAATGGGTCGTCGTAGATTTTTATGTATTAGTTTTCCAGGATACCTATTGGTCTTATTTGTAATTTACCAGGAGTCTATTAAACAGGCATTTTGTGGGAGTGGCTATAAGTCTGGCTGGAGTTGTGTGTAGAGTTTCAAGTGCATTATACCTTAATGTCTTAGGAATAGGAAACCGGGGTAGAGGCTGGTTACGTTCAGCTCGAAGGAGCTTGTGCAAATGCCTGCGCTTTCCTTTTATAATGTGCTTGTTTTCACTGTTCAAGACAGGACGCTATTTTGGGTTTTATTGCATTTTCAACTTTGGAGAACAGGGCAAGTGTTAATTATATAATTAAAAGTGGTATCTTGCTTGCAACTAGATTTGTGACTGAATAAAGCATCTGTATTAAAGCTGCAGGAAACAGAACTTTTTTGTCGGTGTTTGAAGGCCAAATTTAGCTGGAGACATCCAGACTTTCTCAAGGGCATGGATTGAAGTAGAAGTAAGACATAATGGAAGAAAGCAAAAGAAAGTTACATTCATTTGATTACATATCTGCATTATAAATATTTGAATATAGAAGTAACATTCCTTCCTCAAAAGCAGACCTCTTACGTGCTGTAAGAGTTTATACATTTTAGGGCTTGGATGGAGCTCTTCTGACACAATCAAGTAGTTCTTTCAGAAATGCATCTCTTTGCTGCCCTAACCCCTCCCCCTCAAAAGTTCTAGAGGCTGTGTGAAAAGTTTAATTAGCCCTCCTCTGCCTGACTGAAGTCCAGAGAAAGCTAGGGGCCGTGCTCCACCCTCACCGAGCAGACTGTGCGTGCGCTGCCCTGACCGTCGGTGGACTCCTGCTTTGTACTTGAACTGACCACTGAACTAGCAGCCAGTACTTAGACCTTCCGTGGATTGCTTACCACTTGGCACCTTTGACCCTTGCTTCCAGAATTAGTGATGTCTAAATGTGCAGAGTGATTGTGTCACGCAGACCATGACTCTATGGATAGGAAATGACATGCTTTTTGGATTTGCGTCTTTCAGGTGAAGTGCAGAGTCCGGACGTGGGTGGTTCTGAGGTCTCCCTGTATGTTGGGATAGATTGTAGGCTGAAGTATCTCGAAGGCAGGTGCAAATGTCAGCTGCAGGTAGGCGTTCGTGGGCTGCCAGCTTGCCCAGGAGTTTGGGTACCACCAATTCTTCAACTCCTGCCCTGTGTTTGGCTTGGCGCTAACTGGTGGCATGGGCCAATCGGTGTGACTGTAACCCTCTTCTCCCTCCTGTCCTGTCCTCCCTCTGGGGCTGTCACTGCCAACCTTTCCCCCCCGATGGCCAACATTGGGTGTTGGCAGCACCCTGCTACGGGTCTGAATGTGTCTCAGGGCCACGTGAGTGACGGCATTTTTCGGATTCAGGCCTTGGCCTCAGTTCTCACTGGTCCCAGAAACAAGGGAGTTTGGGGTGGGAGAGGTGGGACTTTTCTCTTTGATGGAGCCGTCACCTCTGCCTGTAGTGGGTAGAGATCCTTCGCCTACCTTTCTCACCAGAGTGGAGTTGGGGGGGGGCGCGGGGGGTTACAGAACATCCTCTTTATCATCAGACTCTAGCTGGAACTATCTTACAGTTTTCAGGAATATTGGTGACTTGTCACAAACCCGTTTAAGAAAGGAATCACATCAAATGTTTATGAAGAATTTACTAATAAAATTAACCTTAGAATAATGAAGAAAAACTTTCACTATGAATTTAGAATGTCTCATACAGTTCTTTAAAATGAATGTTTATTTTAAAATTAATTTTCTTCGACAGAGGACTATTTTAGGGGTATGACTTTAATAGCTATGGGATGCATGTACAGGCCCTATAAACGCATCCCTTGTATTTGAAATTTGTACCCCCACTAAGCTATATCAAGTATATTTTAGATGGACTGGTAAAAATTAGCGGTTGCAACTGTCCGTTTTGTGTATTCCTTATCCCTTGCCTCTGGCTACACGTGATTTGAACAGCTGAAGCTTTTCTTTCCAAAGCTGGAGCTGGCTGTCATATTTATGTCCAGAATGAGATGTTTTCCAGCGGCATACATTCGAATTGTAAAGAAGTGTAATTTTGTGGCTCTCAACATTCCTTAAAAGTAGTTCTCCAAAAAGATCAGGCCTTTATTCTTTGATTCCACTGGTACTGAAAAATCACAAAGTAGGAGTAATTAGAAAAGCAACTACTTTGAGAACGTAAGCATGTAAATATATGTAAAGTAATGAATAAAACGCCACACAGGGGAATGGAAAAAATAAATCATTTAGAAACTGTATTGGGTTTAGATATATTTTACTGTTTATTTCAAATATGAGTTCGTTCTGGTGGATTTTTTCTTTCTGGGTGTGTGTGTGTGTGTGTGTGTGTGTGTATTTGGTCAAGAATTTAATCAAGTTGTTTAATCAAAATTTCAGGGATAGGTATTATATGTGATTGTGAAGTTCACACAGTTCCTCAGTGGAGTGCTGAACACTGGGTGAGATTTTTAATATATTTTATTTCAAGACAAAATTAATCTGGCGTGTTATCCCTTCCGAAGCAGGTAGACTGGTCTCTGGCGGCTCCGGCACCCCGGGGAGTTGCTGATGTCAGCTCAGCCTTTGGATACAGCTGTCCTGTTATTTTCTTGCTCATTTAGGGGATGGTGAGCTTAGGCTAACATGTGGTGTTAGCTTTCAGGACATGGTTAAATAGAGACTCTCAAAAATCAACGTTCTCTGTTAAAACTCTGTAGTTTTTCCCCAAATGCTTAAGGATTAAAATAGGATTTTCAGCATTATTTAGTAATACTTGGAAACCCCTGTCTTCAGCTCTTCCCGTGTTAAAGTAAAGGATATTTGTTTAGGAATTTTTCCCTTTGTTTCAGAAAAGGGCAACATGTGTCTGTCTTTGCCATATGGCACTATTTAACCTATATTGCTCAAGCTGACTTGGCATGGTGTTAGGCATTGATTGATTTCAGCGTTCGAGAATGTTCTTTGAAATTTAGTACGGTGAAGGGTGCATCCAGAGCGGTGCGGAGTGACTGCTCGTGGCTTTAGCAGCTTCCTGTTGGATTGGCACGTAAGGGTAGTGAGCAAGTATTGCTTGTTTCTTTCCTGAAATAATTTTTGTGGGAAACAGTTTGGCATTAAATGTTGACTGATTGTATTAATTCGGGGAAATACAGAGCCCAGTGGGAGTAGTTAAAACTTTTGTGGGTTGCAAATAGGCTGATACTCCCTGTTTAGTTCCTAGTTCCTGATTATTTCAGTGATTTTAAGCTAGACCTAAAAAATGTGTTTTTTTCCCCCCTTAAAGACGTGGCATTTTTTTTTTTTTTTAAATGGGTGGTCGAATCAATGAACAGATGGACAGTCCTGTTCATAGTTTAAACTTCTGTGGTGCTGTTCTGGAATTATCTAGAGGAAGAACAGTGATGCTTTCACTTAGTGATTGACACATACTGCTTTTGAATTTTTGGGTAGTTTTGCGTTTAATTCACTAGAGTGGCTTCTTAGGCGACATCCCGGGAATTTATGAACAGGGAACAGCACGAAAATGGTGCTTCCATTGTTAGCGTCCTGTATGACTGCGGCCTCGCCACCAGAGCTAATGTGTCTCTCGGTACCCCTCTCGTTGAATCTGTCTCGTTAGCTTTCATCATCCTGCTTTTCCTGTTTTAAGGGAAGAAGTAAACACATTTAGACTCATGTGCGTGTGTGTGTGCGTGTGCGCGTGTGTGCTTTCAGAACGGAGTGTCTGTGGGCAGGAAGGTGGGCCTGGGTGTCGCCTCCCAGCACTGCAGCGACGTGCGCGGACGTGATGCATAATTTATATTGACATTATCAGTGACACAGAGAGAACATTTTTATGCCAGTTTGAGAAAATATCCTCATCCACATTGATAATCATATCCCCACCAGATTTACATTCATCATACCAAAGCTTTCCGTGTCTTTAGCGTGACCATTAGCATAATGACGATAATTTGTCCCTTTGAGAAACACCACACGTAATTTGCATTAGTGTTATTGTGATGAGTACAGCGCAGCCCAGGTGTTCGGTGGCCGTCCTTATTCCAAAAATGGCTTTCGACTTTTTAAAGAAGCAAGGAAGATGGCCTTCTTCCTAAAGCCAACTTAAAAAACATGACTGGGAGTAAATAAGTGAATTCCTCACATAAAAGTCCTTGCCATAGCAACGTGAACTTGGGGACAATTCTGTAGAGTCATGGGATTAGTGGTTTAGTGGCAGGATTAAAATTGGCCTCAGTAAATTACCCTGGTGACAGAAAAGCAGAATCTGTTAATGGTTTTACAGGAAGATTGGCTTCTCAGTTGTGTTCTAGATTGATGACAGATCGCGGGCTGCTTAGACTCTGAATTTTGGAAAGGAAGGGTAGTTTTTCTAACAGCTACGCATTTTTGGTATCTGTAGGAATTGATTAGAAAAGGAAGTTACTACAGTTAGGATTTGGGATTTGATTGCAGAGGACGCACAGTCAGGTGTGTACTGTTTGGCTACGGACGGGAGAGGGGCGGCGGCGTGCGTTTCAGGCAGTCATTGCGTGAGGTCTCCCGACTGTCCGTGGACATGAGAGGCCATTTTGGAAAGTGCGTTAGATCTCCTGGGCCACAAAGGCGCCTTTTAGAAGCTTACGGTGGTGGACGAAACTGCACCTTCTTGGCTGGAGCAGAGTTCACGTGGCGCCTTCCTCCAGGGTATGGTTTCCATCTCGGTTAGGAGCTTTAAATCAATTCTATAGAATGACCGTGAAGGAAAACGTTTACTTTCATGACTATTTACCTTTCTGTGTAAATTTATGTTATTTCTGTTTGGACTTGTTTTAGAAGGTTCATCTGGAGGGTTATATATGTGTTATAACTGGTAGGAAGCTTGGAAGTGGTTTGGGGTGAATCCTGACATTTTACGGGAACTGAAACACAGATGGATTTAGTGATTCAGCCGGGGCCACGGCCACAGAGCAGAGCTCAGACAGGTGTCTGGATTCCCAGTTCCCAGTGCATGCTGGAAGCACACAGCAAGGGGAGGTAGGTGAAAACCCACTTTCAAGGTGACCTTACTGAGCGCTCATGTAGTGCCACGGAGTGTAGACCTGGCAAGTGATGGGGTATTTCGGACTGTGGATACTATACTGCCCCACTTCAGTCTTACCTTCTGATGCTCAGCTCTAGCCCCAGAGAGAAGAAAAAATGTGGGCTAAATGTTTGCCTCTCTCGGTGGGGATATCGTGTTAGTGTGAGAACCGGACGGGTCATCCCACTCCAAGGCTCCTGCAGCATTGCCCAGCTCAGGCGAGGAGGGAACCCAGATCACCAAAGACCCCGCAGCTGTTTGCACAGATTTCCAGCTCAGCACGGGGCCAGGATATAGATTTTCTTGGGAAGCCCAATGGTAGCACTGATCATAACATCCCTTTTTATGAGACAGTAGTTATAGAAAGTAAATGACCAGCATGGGATAGAAAGCCCTAAAAGAAAAAAAAGAAGCCACCAAAAATTTCAGGGAAAGGGATCAGAGAAGACAAATGATAATTGTTGATGGACCGCCAGTGTCTCATGGGCATCCTGTCCTAAGTGCAGCTGACGATGGAGTGCAGGAGGGTTGGTGGACAGCAGGCATCTGCCTGCTGGCTGCTCTGAGCGATGGGGCAGAGGACCACGGGCGTCCAGGAGGGGAGCTGCTCGCTGGGACAGGGTAGGGAGTGCTGGGCACCTCTCCTTGAGCACATCCTTGGTGCCTGTAGGCAACATGGCAGCTGAGAGAAAGGAAGTTGGGTACAGGAGCGAGCCCAATACAGGAGACATTCGTGTCCCTGTTCCGTCTCCGATGGCAGTTGAGGCGTGAGGCCACATGCAGCAGCCTGTGGCACTGGCTCGTTGGTGTCTGGTCTGCTCCTGGTTGTGTATGGACCCTGGCAGACCGTTACCAGTGTGGAGTGCTCTCCACCCCTCTGCCTGCCCTGCTTACCTTGGGAGCTGGGCCAGGATGCTGGGAATTTTGCTTCATTATGCAAGAGCCGCTCCGAAAGTCTACCCCCTTTTGCTTTCTCCAGGTGAGCAAACAGGGCTGATGTTCTAGGTTTTTGCTTCAGAGGAAAAATCAGTAAGTTGAGACCCCAAATTAGAATCTGTTTTTCCTTTTCTGAAGAAGATAGTATGGAATACTTTTTCATTATTTACCAAAAACCTATATCCTAGGTAGTTTGCTGCCTTTCTAGAAATTTTTAAAAATGTGTTCTGTCCCACATAAACTCAGAACTACATAGACCCGCTCGATCAGTGTCTCACTTCGTGGACGTCATCCTGCCTGCCCTTGGGTGAGACGTCTGCAGGCTTGTTTGAGTATCTGGTAATTGAGATCTTGTCATTTGTATGTTGGCAGTAAGGGTTTGCTGGTTTATCCGCATCTCATTCCAGAAACAAGACCAGGAGTTCCTGAGGTCACATGTTAAATATATAGTAAAACATTAATAAAAATCAAGAACAAGGAAACGAAATAGTAGACGGTGGCGAGGGGAAAATAGGATTATATATGCAGCTCACGGCTGTCCTTCTAGTGGGTATGGTTGAACCAAAATTTAGAATCTGAGCTTTCTGGTGAACAAAACAAAGAGTGAAACATGCCATTTATATGTTGAATTGATGCCAAGGGCAAAACTCATCAGTTCTCCGCGGAAGGAAAACCTCTTTTAGCACAAACACTAAAGGAAACTTTTTTACGTTGATTCTGACTGGCTGTTTTTATACAGGGTATTTTTTTTTTTTTTTTTTTTATGTGGAGAATGTCTTAGTGATATTCTTATGGCCGATGCGTAGTGACGTTCGGAAGCTGGTTCTTGCAGTGACTGTTTCAGGGAACCAATGGCATAATAACAAAGTCCAAAGCACCGAGAGCTGTTTTTGAATCACCATGAAAATATGATCCAAGTTACTGAGCATTACAGTTTCCCATTATATTAGAAGTTTAATTTTTATTACTAATGTCTTATTATAGACTTGAATCAAATTTGGTGAAGGCCTGAATAAGCAGCCCCCCAAATAAATAGCTCATAAGTGCTCTGTTAAGCCTCATTTCCTTTCCACAAACATTGATCACACGCTCACAGTGAGCAGGGCAGTGGCCCACATTCCTTTGGGTATCATTTGGTATTCATAACAGTTACGAGCTAGGGAGCCCTTCTAGCCCCCGCTCCCCCGGGAGCACGCGGAGACCCATGCAGGTGCCTTGATCAAAGCCCCGCAGCTGGGCTATCTCAGTAGACCTCTTTTGGGCACTCACCTTGAGTTCATGACCTTCCTCATGCTTGTTAAAAAGTGTGTAATTTATTGGAGGGTTGGTCTGAGCCCCCTGGAATTGTATCACTGTAGAGGTCGCTCCGTGGAGGACCAGTCCCCCAACCCTCCAAGCTCTTTCGCCTTCTTGATGGCCGGGGTTACCCAGGAACAACTGCAGAGGAGTTGGGAGCCAGTGTGTAGGTCCCATGAGTGGGAACCAGCTGCCCGAGCCTCTGGGGACTCAGAACATGGCAGACTGAGTATGTTGTCATATCTGCTTTGGGGACAAAGATTTTGAGTCATCCATCAGGAAAGACAAATATAGAGGGTGGTCTGGGGATTTGAAGCAGGGAAGTTCCTGCATCAGCCTCCAGCGGTTCCAGCCAGCTGGTGGGGCCCACCCCCCCACCCCCCCCACCCCGGGATTCCCTGCCTATTCTCCAGGTAGGCTTCGGAAGGGGAGGTGCCACTGGAGCCCGTGGGGGCTTGAGCCCCACCCTTCCGAGCTTTGGAAACTAGGGTCTGTATTTACAAGACTGCAGGGCAGGGGTCGACAGACGTTTTCTGTGCAGGCCCAGATATTAAATATTTCAGGCTCTGTGGGCCAGCCCTTTTTTTTTGCAGCTGCTCTGCCTTGTACACAGTAACAGCCCTAGACAGCAAGTCAGCAAATAAAGAAGCTTTATTTATGGACACTGAAACTTGAAATTCATATGATTTTATGTGTCACAAAATGTTATTCTTCTTTTGGTTTTTTTCCAACCACTCAAGAATGTAAAACACATTCTTAGCTCACAAGCCCTACAAAAACAGGTGGTGGGCAGGATTTGGCCCCCAGGCCGCAGTGTGCTGACGCGGCCCGGACAGCGCTGCCTCATGGAATTCTGGTGCATCTGTCATTTTAGAGTTTCTCGCAACCACATGAAGAAGGCTAAAGAAGTGGATAAGAGAATGTTAATTTGTCTTACATAACCCCATCTATACAAGATGTTACTTAAACATGTAAATGACATAAAAATTATTACCAAGATTTTTTTTGTTCTTTTTTACACCAAGTCTTGGAAATCTGGCAGGTGCATAACACTTAGGGCTCATCCCCATATGGACCAGCCCCATTTGGCTACCGTCTAGGCGGCACGGCTGTGGGGTTGAGAGGACACACCCCACCCTAAACCATGGCCGGTTGCTGAGGTGAGTCAGAAATCTTCACTCTGAAAGCTCAGCTGTTTTTCCACAAGGACACTAAGGGAAGATGCTTTGGGACTGTCTGTGTCGGGTCCTAGCAGTTAAATGACGGGAAGAAAGGTTTGTCCTCCCTGTCAACCTGTGCCAGGAGCCAGCGGCAGCCGTGGGGGGCTGCCGAGTGCGGAGGGCTCCGTCCCCGGGAGGCAGCAAGGGTGGCCAGGCAGCTGGTCCCTGGTGTTTCACTGGGCGTGCTCTCGGGGGCCGGCACGCCGTGTGTGGGGTTCTCCCGCGGTCCTGCAGTCGGACCCCCGCGGGCCCGCGCATCTCCTAACGCGGGTCAGTCCGGCATCGCGGCTGTGGAGAAAGGGCTTGTGGCGTGAGGCGCTGTAGCCGCGAGTCCAGCGTCCAGTAGTGACCGTGGCCAGTGACGGAGCCTCGGTTTGCCTTCACTTCTTCCTCTGTGCAGCGGGGCGAGGTGTGGCCTTTCCCGGGGGCCGCAGGGAAGGGTGTGCGGAGCACCAGCCGCTGCCCTTGCAACCGACCAGTTCCCGGGTGGAAAGAAGAGAAAAGCCTGCTTCCCCTGAGCCTTCCCGAAGACAGAAGGAGGATCGTGCTGGTTTGAGTTCATTTTCTGTCTCATCTAGTGATAATTTTACATCCAGCATATAAACTCTGTGAGCGACTCGGTTCTTCCTGCTTTTTGTACATTAAAACACATCATCTGTTGTTTTTCTTTCTTTCTTTTTTTTAGAGAAGAGATAAGAATTGTTTTATGCAGTTAGGTAGGTATTATTTATATTGCCTTGTAAGATTTAAACCTGTTTTATCATAGTTTGCCACATTTTAGTTTGGTTAACCCCACAGTATAAAAAGCTGATTTATGAAGCGTGGCGTGGGTTCGCTGCCTGGGCCCCCGGTGCGTCTGCAAGGAGAGCCCGGGCCGAGCTGGGTTATCAGGGTGTCCTTCATGGCTGTGACGGTAGGTCGTCAACAAAATGCCGTTGCTATGGGGGGCAGACTGTCCCACCAGGAGGATGATTCTGCGGACCCCCCGCCTCCCTTGTCTGAGGACGAGCTTGCGCTGGTTGGTGTCCTTTCTCCTCCCAGACCCCAGTGGGGTCGGGGTCCCTGCCCCTGGGCTCTGCAGCAGAGCTCACCCCGGTGCCCACGTCGCGGTGTTCACATCGGAGGCAACACTCTTCTTCTCCGGGATGGATCTGGGACAAGTATATTTGATAGTCCTTTTGAAATAGGTCATTTAAATATAATAATGTTAATAATAATAAAAACGAATGTTCTCCCCTGAAATGGGTAGCAAGCATGGTTCAGAAAAGCTGTTTCTCAGAAGGAAGAACGAAGTCATTCACTCGAAGCCCGCGAGTCTCCTGTAAGAGACAGCTTCTGTTCAAGGGGATGAGGCCGAGACACTGCTAATGTCTCTTCGGTCGTGAGTCCGACCGTAGGTTCAAGTGCGATCCCGGGTCGGTGCTGTGCTGGCGGGAGCTCGGGCGGACACGGAGAGGACTCAGCGTCCAGTCCGTGAGGGCTGGCGGGGGTGTGTGTGGGGGAAGGTAGGAGGCGGACAAGTGTGAAGTTGCGGGAGGACGTGGGCGTGCGTGTCGTGTGCCACACGTAGGCACGGAAACCGGCCTTGTTTGGAGGCTGGTGTTCATCCCCAGGTGTCCTAAGATGGCTGTTCGATTCGCTTATTCAGTTTTGTCGTGTTTTCAAGGTGAGGCATAGTTAAACTGCTTCGTCATTCTGGGGCTGGTCCTGTTCTTTGTGGCTTACCTATTATTCCTGCCTGTGAATCCAGACATTCAGGTCAGCCAGTTTATTATTTTGACGGAGGGTCAAGTTCCATTTCTTGTCCTGTCAATCACAGAAATGCTTCATTCGAGAGTTACATGTTGGTGAGACACACTAGGGTTCTACGGATTATCTTGCATGTGAATAGCAGTATCCATGTTCAGAAAACTTCATACTTTGAAAAAAAATAAGATTGACTAGCGTTCAAGTGAGCTAATGAAGTCCAAGTCCGCATTGTTCTGCTCTGATAAAAAGTGCTCTTTACCTGTTTCTGTTTCCGTGGCTCCGCAGAAGAGTGCTTTGGGCAGGTGCAAATTTAGGCGAAGAGGTATTTCCGCCTGGAGGAGAAATGTACGATTTCACTGTTAGGATCAGCACTTGCTAGTGTGTGGACTGAGAATTCTTTTAGACGTTTTGTGAATCCACGTGCATCTCAACGAGTTAGATTTTGTAAGTGGACCCTTATCTTGAAAATGACTAAAGCCTCCGTAGCTGGTCACCCCTTCTTGGCCGTGCATCTGGGGGGCTCCAGAGGTTAGGCAGTTTCTACCCAGTCATGTGACAGCTGTGGGTGTTCACCTGCCTTAGGATCTGCTTGTTGGATGGGGCATCAGTGTCACGATAAAGCCTTCTGGTGAGAACACCCTTTCTTAGGGAGCCATGGCTGGCTTGGGGGTCAGTGAATAGACACAGAACTGTAGGCTCACATTGAATCACTGAGGGCAGAGTTTCTTTTGTATTTATTGGAAAGTCACTTTGTTTAATTCACTTTAAAAGTCTGAGGTTGAAGCTAAGACTATGGGATTCCATCCTACTTTCAGTTGTCAGGAACTGTAACCCTGTGATGTTGATTCTGTTTCTTCCGGAGAAGTCCCTTTGCTGGCAATGCCTTGATCTAAATGTCATTTTTCCAGGGAATTAATATGAAGCCACACATGTTAATTATTTAATTACATAATTAAGTATTGACAACTGGTACCCAGTATCTTACACTGTCTATTTCTCTTGCATTAGGAGATGAAGAGAGACATGAGCGCTTTGCTTTTAAGATCTATGCAGAGATTTAAATAAATAAGTTGCATAGACGTCTACAAAATGATAGGAAGATGCGTACTTTCACTGTAGTGCTGTGAAGGGGGCGTGGGGTGGGCGGTGTGGAATTCACAGCAGGTAACACATTACTTGATTTCTCACAACGTATTTGAGCAATTTAGTTAGAGCCAAAAACGTAGGGTAGTGTTCTCCTTGCCTAAATTAAACTATGTCTTTGAAGATAATTATACAAAATGCATAGTTTGTAGACTACAAAGTTTTCATCATTTTTGCCTTCAGGATATTTTTAACTTAAAGAGGAAATTGCATTTTGAGAAAAAAGAATATGTTAGACATTTCACAATGCAAATATAATTTTATTGTATGCCAGTTACTATTTATTGAGCACCTTCTGTGTGCCCATCACTGTCTTAGGCATTGAAATACACGCGCTTAGTAAATGTATTAAGATTTTTAATATATAAACTTTAATTTATAACATTAAAATGGGGCCATATGTGAGTTTTTCTGTAACTCATTTTTTAAAAAATTGATTTATTTAAGAGGGAGAGCGAGAGAGTGCATGAGCGCATGCACGAGTGGGGGGAGAGGCAGAGGGAGAGGAGGCGAGAGAGAATCCTCAAGAGGACTCCGTGCTGAGCCCAGAGCCTGACCTGGGGCTTGATCCCATGACTCTGAGATCATCATCTGAGCCAAAATCAAGAGTCCAGCATTTCACTGACTGAGCCACCCAGGCGCCCCTTCAACTCATTTTTTTTTTTTTTTTTGGATATCATCAATTCTTTTCAAGGGATGTGTAGAGGGCAGTTCTTTGCACACACCGTACTGATTTCCAAATGGCCAGCGCCCAGTGTGGCCCAGCTCTGACCCATCTGAATGGGCTGTGGCTGTGAGCAGCCGGTAGCGACAGCCAGCACCCACCCGCGGGACGTCTGCCTGAGCAAGCGGCCCCTCCTTCATCTTCTCCCCTGACGCCGAACATTTGCATGGCTCCCATTCTTCCTAGGGTGCAGCAGACCTCTGATACACCGTTTTGTGTACTTGGGGGAATATTTCTTTAGGTTAAGTTCCCTGGGGTGGAATTTTGGTTAAGAAGGGGCATTTCATTTCATTTTATTTATTTATTTTTTAAAGTAAGCTGTATGCCCATTGTGGGGCTTGAACTCACGACCCCAAGATCAAGAGTCGCATGTTCTCCTGAATGAGCCAGCCGGGCGCCCCAAGAAGGGGCCTTTTAATTGATAGATATTGTCCGATTTCTCAACAAAGATCAGAATGCCATTTTCCATCAGTGGGAGTGACGGTTTCTCTTTTTTGGTACTTGATCTTATCAGTCTTTAAGTCTTGGCCAGCTTGATCAGGTAAATATGTTGTGTTAAAAAAATTTAAGTGTGTTGAACATTTCCTCATGTTTGCTGATCATTTTTTCCCCCTGTGAATTGCCTGCTTATTTTCTTGGTCAGTTTTCCACCAGTTATCCACACTTTGTTGCTTTATTGGGACAGTAGCCCTTGTGCTCAGTGCTGCAAGTAGCTTTTTGTCTCTCTTATCGCTTGCACTCTCTGTAAATTCCTTCTGCTCCAGTAGCATTGAAATAGCCCCGTATCTGAGTTGTTTCTCAAAAGATGTGTGAATTTGACTCTTTCCACATTGGAGTTGCTGGAGGAATATAACAGATCTTTTGATTTCTTACAGGATTATTGGTCTAGCTACTTTTTCTGTCGATTCCCGAGTAAATGTTGAACATTTATATTTTACTAGAAAATCAGTCATTTCTTTCATCCCTCTTGTCAAACGTATTCACCCAGAGTTTTGAAAAACATTGTAGTATTTTAGTTTTCATTCTTTCGTTGGTCATTACATCTAATTCTCCCAAATCCTGCCTTTTTAAAAATGTTTAAATTAGGCTGGCTAGTCATTTAACTCCTTCACTGAGGTTATCAAAGGGATAGTTATTGATTTTATTGATTAGTTTTACTGTTTTTTTTTCTTATTGCTGCTTTTTAAAATTCAGATTTAAGAGGTTTCTTTGTTACCTTTTGAATCGAGTGTTTCGTTTATGTATTTTCTTTATTTTAAATTTCCGTAGCGAAACTTTTAGCTTTCTTTGTGTCCCATAGATTTTGACACAGGTTAGTTTCAGGAGAGGTTTTGGGTTGGAGCTCTGATTTTTGTACCTGCCCTGGGAGTTGTTATGGAGAATTTACCATATCCCAAATGGCTGAGCCTGTGTTAGTTTGGTCTGGCTCTTCCTTGCTCCTGTGTGGGGTCGTGGTCCTGTGTCCTTACGGAGCCCATGAGCTCGATGCTCCTGACCGATGGAACCCTTCGAGGCTGTCTTTGCTGGGATGGACTCACCTTGTCCTCTGTGCTCTGTGCTCGTTCAGCAAGCGTGGAGGCCGAGCCTACAAATCACGTACACCTTCCTTCTCGCTTCACGTCCTGTATTATTTTTCCTTTTTAATCTGGGTTTTAGAGGGTTTCGTCATCTCTCCCAGATCGATTTTCTCTTGTGGGTCTTTCCATAAACTCACTGGGTTGTGTGTTTTAGATATTTTATTCTGTGTTGTTTGAGTTACAGCTTTTAGGACCACTGTCTTCTTTGTGATTTTTTTTCCCCTAATAAATATGACTTTTGTGCCATGTACTGCTTTTTTTAAACTGTGAATTAAACTTTTAATGATATTCTCATTTTCACTTTTGCTCTTGTTTGCATTTTTCTGGTGTACTTTGTCTCTGTGCCCGACTTGGGCGTCCCTTAGTTTTCGGGGTCTCTTTAGAGAGCGCACAGTCAGATCTTTGTTTTTCTTTTATCGTGGAGTCTTCCTTAATAAATTAGTTCTGTTTATAATTTCCCGAAATACATGTCCTCTTTCCTAATTAAAAAAGAGTTTTATCTTCTTTATGCTTTCTTCCTTTTCCCCTTTATTTTCTGTTTATTGATTTATGGATTATGTTCCTTTAATTCTTGAAGTCAGAAGGAAGCCTACTGAAAGTCCAATGTTTTTAGTTATGCTGGTGGCTTTATTTATAACTTTTGCTTAAGCTCGTGTTTCTCAATTTATCAAGTTCAGTAACCATATAATTTGACTTCCTCTTTGGGAAAGATGAAGAAATGAGTTCTATTACCTTCCACCTCTTTCTCCATCTCCTCCCCTCTCCCCACGGAGCTCTTACAATTCCTTTTTGGGATGTTGTTTTAGTCTAGTGTTGTTCATTTAGGATTTTTACATTGTATTTTACTTCCAGGAATGTAAACATCCCATGTTTATTTTCTGTGTAGATCGCAGTTATTTAGACTTGATTATATTTATACTTCTGTGCTTATTGGGTGTAGTGATAATTGTCAGACTTCTTTCACTCCTATTTTTTCTGAGTTCTTTGTGTCATCTTTTATTTGGCCCAGTTCCCTTTCCGAGTAGATTGTAAAGGACGGGTTGGTGAGGACACAGATTCCTGAGCAGGGAAGGGTGCTGGATGAGAACCAAGCCTGGGAGAAGTTTGGTACTGCTGGAGCCTTGAGGTGTGCATGTGTGTGCAAGCATGTGTGGGCATGTGTGCAAGCATGTGTTATGGGTGGCAGGTAGCTGAGGGGCGATGTTGCAGAGGTCATTTGTAGGCAAATAGTCATGACTCTGGATCATCTGGAAGACTTTGGGCTCTGTCCAAAAGGCGGTGGGCGTTAGAGGGGCTGTCACCAGTGGGCAGGGTGGTTGTGCACGACCCCGCAGTGGCCTGCTGCAGGGGGCTCCCCAGTGTGGGGACTGAGAAAGGGGTCTGTTCAGGGCAGATGATCCAAGGACGCTGGTGCTTGGGGCTAGTCCAGAGGCCGTAAGGCGGGGGAAGAGCAGCCGAAGACGAGTGGTTCCCATTGGAAGGTGAAGTGCTGGTGAGCTGGCTATGTACCAGATGCTGTGAGGCTGGGGGAGACTGGGATGGACCCTGGATCTCCATGTGCACCTGTAGGGACAGTGATGTCCTCACCAGGTAGGTGGCCCTCTGCGAGGAGGCCATGGGCTCAGATGTGGGCTCTGTAGGTATGGCAAGTGTGGGGCTGGGAGACGGAGGCCTGCCATCCTGGGCTGGCCCTGGCGAAGGCCGTGCCTGGACGGGGTTACAGTCCAGCTTCCAAAGCCTGGCAGGGCAGCTGGGTGCTGGACCAGGACTCAGGGGAGCCCTGGTGGACTTGGGGAATCTCCTGTCAAATTCTGTCCTGTGACCGAAGTGAGGCCACTGAGCCGTTCCAGGAAGAGGCCTGGGTGTCAGCCACGCCTGGCGTGCGCCCCCACGGAACTGGCTGTCTGGCCGGGAAAGCCTTGCAGGCTGCCTGTTACCAGACGCTCATTTCCCTGCGGGAACACTACACGCCACGGATCCAGATGACAGGTGCGAGGCCACACATCCTGCCCCGTGGCGTAAGGCCGGGGGAGAGGTCCTGCAGAGGGGTGCTCCTGTCTCTTAGGGGAGGCGGAGCTCAGCCTTGTCACACCCCTGGCTGGCGGCCGGGGGCTCCTTCCTTAGGAGTCCCGAGGGTCGAGGATTTGCTGAATGTAATAATATCTGGACTGACAGTACGTCGTGCATTCTGCTAACTTTTTCTTTAATAAGAGTTTTGAATAGTATACTTTTTCCTATCTCTTATTTCTTCTGGCCAGTAGATTGATCAGGAATAATGTAAATCGTCATCTTTGCTGCATGTGGGATACAGCTTCAGAAAGGTGTTTTTTCATTAACCAGCTTCCAAAAATACTTTTAAAGAAGGACACTGCTCAGAAGAGTAAGGAAAATAGAGGGGATTTCTGAAATCAGGTTTATTGAGCTTTGTGGAAGCCTTTTCCAGGGCAGCACAGTCTGCAGTATGTCGGATTTATCGAAAACCATAGGTAAGGCATTCTTAATGTGAACTAAGTCAGAACTTGAGCGCTTTTGGCCAAGGTTGCCTGTGAAATATTTGTAACGAAAAATGAAATGGATTAAAATTCTCAGAATAAACCGGAGAGCACAGAATAGGATTCGCATGGAATTTCCAGGCAGGAAGAAGTGGGACATTCCAAAGCTGATTTATAAAAGGGCTCCTCGGATCCCAACGCCAGAGTGTTGGTTAAATGCTGCATCTAAAATAACTTGAACTTGGAATTTCTCAAGCAGCGAGTGCAGAGTGTGCCTGTGGTAAGGCATGTTGACGTGGGAGCGAGACGCGCCCTCGGGGGAGCTCTTCTTTGTGTTCTTCATGTATACGACCTAGAATTGTGTTGTGAAACTTTCAGCGTGTTCCAGAGCTCAGTGAGAAGTTGAGGGAAAAAGCAATGCTTTTCTTTACGTTTGTTGGCGCGGAGAACCGCAGAGCACGCGGAGTCTAGCAGGGATCGCGGACGCCCGTTCCAGATCTGGCACACAGGGATTGGAGGCCTCTTCTGGGGGGAGGAGTCCTTTTTAAACAGTCTGTGGATGCTGGTGATGACCTCGGACATCTACAGATCTAATCATCATTTGGGATAATGCTATTTCAAGATGAGCATAGTTCATGTAAGTGGAACCATAGATTAGATGCCTATAAATAGTATTTATATTTTGTGTTGATTTTTTTTTCTGGGAATAGAATATGAGGGCATTTTAAGCGACTTCAAGCATTTATAATCTGTACATTTTTATTTTGCATTTTTTATTGTGGAAAAGTAGATAAAATGGCATTTTAATGATGATTAAGTGTACAATTCAGTGCCTCCATTGTTTTTTTTAAATAATTAATGTATATCAGTTGAGAGGAACCTAAGTTGACCGTGTCTGGTTTTCTGAGGACAGCGTGACTTAACCTGTCAGACTCTAGAGCTTTCGAGTGGAAGAAGATAAAAATAGGAAGTGAAGTCTCTGTGTTATCCCAGCATTAAATTATGTCTTTAAAAATATTAAAGTTTCTGGTCAGAGGACTCCCATCACCACCATTCCTTTTATCTGAAGAGCGAATGTCCTCCCTTGGCCCAACCCAGTAATTTTATTTAATTTCTTGTTACACTGAAAGAAAGCACTTTTACCCTAAATGCAGTAGTGGAAACTATTACTGGGTTTTTGGTTATTTCAATGTAGAAGGGAAAATATGTAACCTAAAATCATGAGTACTTTCTTGTAACTGTCCGCCGGGTACAATACATACATTCATAGATCTTCACTGAAACGTATTTTTAAAGAGCCCTCTAAATATAAGGATAGAATGAGTGTCGCATTCTTCGTAATATGAAAAACAGGACAGCATATCCTTAATAATAATAAGTGTGGGTGTAATTTCGGGCGGGTGACTTCACCGCTCTGCACGGCTTACTAATTTTACGTTTTGCTGGGGAAGGCAAAGACTGTCCTCCAGTCGGGGGAACGTCAGCATAGCCGATTCGGACGACGTCCAGTATTTATACTTGGGCATCCAGAGCTGAACCTGTGGGAGCCCTAGAACCTCTTTAAAAAAACCCAGGTGTTCAGGAATGAACTTTAAACGCCTTTACGCGTGTTGTGGGAGTGGGAGGGATCTCCCCCCGTGCCTCCGGTCAGCGTTTCCCTGTGCCGGTGCAGGGCCCGTCGCGCCCAAGACACAGAGATGCCTGTCGGGTGGTCGACAGCAGCCCTACAGCCAAGGCTGCTCTTTGAGGACAATGCTGGAGAGCCAGCCGGGGATGGGGGTCTGCGTGTTCCTGTCTCTCCCTCGAGCGAGGGTCTCCAGTGCATCAGCAGCTCGAGGGGCAGCCCCGCATCACAGACGTTGAAGGCCATCGCCGGTCTTACTCTTGGAGTCTCTCATTTCAGATGAACTAAACCATTTCTGTGAAAGTGGGAAGAAGAGCGTCCCTGTTTCTCGACCTTTCTGCTCCGTCAGAGCGTGCTCCAGCCAGCCTCACGGTCCTAGGGTCCTGGCGGTCCCAGGACGCGTGTGTGTCTGTGCGGGCCCTGAGGGGCTGTCTGCTCGGCCTGCTGCTGTGTCTCCAGGCGGGAGTGTGGGATGCGCTGCCCGTCCGCGCTCTTGGGAAGGCTGTCCGGCACGGCAGCGGGGGTAGAAACCCACAGCCAGCGGCTGGAGGCACTACTCACTGCCTTTCATCAGTGAGGCTGCCTTGGGAGGCCGGGAGGCATGGGGTTCCTTTCTATGTGGAAATGGGTTTATCTGGTAACAGAAAAATCAGGAATTGAATGTACTTACAGTTTGAATGTGTCTGCAAATGCAGGAAGTTACCAAACTTCTGCTTCAAAAACGAGGCTGCCCAGACCCATTGCAAAAGTGCTTTGGGGCTCAGACTTTATAAATTGATTCGACGAGTTGTGTGTTTCTCAAGATCACAGTGAGAGGTGGTAGAGCCTTGGACCAGCGCCCTGGGCTCCGGTTCCCAGCGAGTGTGTTCTGAGCCGTGTTGTCACCGCGGCCGCCAGGGAAGACCTGGCTGTTCCTGCCCCTGAGGTGCTGACTGTCTGCGTGGGGCCAGGGGGACGGTCCCTGACTGGGCAGTGGCCTCTCTGTTTTTGCCGCATCGATGGTGCTCTGACGCGAGAGGAGAGCGCCAGCCCTCCTTCGGTTCGTCCTGGCCCCGAGCTTCGAGGACGTGGTCATCCACAGACCCAGAGCTGCCTCTGGCCGACCATGTGTCCCAGGGCCCTGGCTCCAGAGCTCCGTCCCTCCCGTCGGCCCTCCCACCGGCCCTGAACTTAACCTGTCCTTACTCTCCCCTTGGGAAGGTCTGAGGTCCACGGCCCCTGCCTCGTATCTCCCTGTCCCTGTCTTTGCTGGGGGGCTCCCGGGACAGGCTCTCCGGCTCCTTGTTACACCTCGTGCCAGGACTGTGGTGGCTTCCTGTGTCCTTTTGAGTCTGGTGTAAGGTGGTCTTGGCAGTGAGGGCCTTCCTCACACTTGCCTCCTTTGACTGCCTGTCCCCTGGCCTGTCTCCCTGCCTGTTCACCACCCCCTTCCTCGCTGTCTGCTTGGGGGGGGGTGTGTGTCTCTGCAAGGACATCTTCACCAGCCCCACCCCCTTAATTTGGAGTCCCCTGTGCCCTCTGTGTGGTCTGTCTCTAGACCAGCCCCCTGCCTGTCCCCAGATCTCCCGGAATCCCGCCTCCAAGTGGACTGTCCTCTGCTTGCCTTTCCCTGGGACTCAGCACAGGTGCGTGTGGCTCCCGCGAGGTCCCCCGCGTGTGCTGGTGTGTGGCTGCGATTGGCGCTCTGACCGTGTCTTGCATAGTGTCCTCCCTCCCACGTGGGGCTTCTCCTCCTGGGACACATTGCGAGCCGACGAGAGGGGCCTGCACTGCAGACCTCGTGCTCATGCGGGGCAGGCCGGACTGCACGCTGGGTGCACCTCCACCGGAGGTCGTCACCGGAGCCCCAAGCGGATGAAGGGCTCTGGCTCAAGTGTCTGTGCTTTTACCGCCTCCTGAATTGGTCCGGAGGTGTCCGGGCCGGTGGCGGGGGTGGCAGTGGACACGCACGACGTTTGGTGAGCCCTTGGGATGGAGCCTGGGTCTCAGCAGGGCCGTCATAATGCTCCAGGTAATAAAGTGACAGATGTGCTCAGTGAGACGGGAATTTCCAGCAGGGCTCGGGTCGCTGGGAGCATGGAAAGCCAGGACGGCAGTCGGTCCTCTGTGAACGCGGGCCCAGGAGCGCCGGGGCTGGTGTTCCATTTGCAGTCAGTGCCTGTGCTCTTCAAAGGTGGGAATTGGTTGGTGTGAGCAGAGGACAGTGTGGCCAACGCGGGGGTTTTGCATCTCTTCTTCCTTGTTCACGACTCTGTGTTTCTGGCTCCAGAAGTTTCTTGCTGCCAGTCCTCCGGTGGCCTGTGCCTGCTGCCCGTGTTTCTCACTCCCTTCCATCCCCTCTGTTCTGCAAGGGGTCGTCTGAAATGTCCACGTGTGCAGCCCCGCTCTGCTTCTCCCCCAGACAAAGGAAACATGCACAAGCTCACCCAGACTCCCCGTAACCGTCAGAGGGGCTGAGCACCAAAACCCACCATCCAGCCACCCCTGCGCTGTGTGACATTCAGCAGTGTGCCTACCCTCTCTGTGTCTGTTTCCTTGTCTGTTATGGGGAGAGGATGGCTGTGGTTACTGCACCGGGGACTGGGGCATGTTAAATGTGTGGCACACACAGATGTGTTTGGAATGGCACCTGGCACATGGGAGGCACTGTTCCCTGCTTGTCTCAGTGGCAGCCGCCTGGAGGGGCTTCAGGGGAATGCAGGGAGATCTCGGAGGGAGGCCACCAGGGCCCCCGTGTCCCCGAACCAGGGGCAGCTCCGTCTCTTTGGTTGGCTGGACGGCTCCACGGCATTGTGTACCTTCCTTTGTTTTGGGACTGCTCTCTGCCCCTCACATTCTGGTCTGGTCTTTTTCGATAATTTTGTTTCATTTAGTTATTTATTTATTTTTTTAGATTTTTATTTATTTATTTTTGAGAGAGAGTGAGCAGGAGTTGGGGGCAGAGGCAGAGGGAGAAGCAGACTCCCCACTGAGCAGGGAGCCCGATGCGGGGCTCGATCCTAGGACCCTGGGATCGTGACCTGAGCTGAAGGCAGATGCCTCACCCACTGAGCCACCCAGGCGCCCCTCATTCACTTATTCTTAAGAGGCAAACACTAGGGGCGCCTGGGTGGCTCAGTGGGTGAAGCGTCTGCCTTCAGCTTGCGTCATGATCTCAGGGTCCTGGGATCGAGTCCCGCGTAGGGCTCCCTGCTCAGTGGGTGTCTGTCTGCTTCTCCCTCTGCCTCTCCCCCTGCTTGTGCTCTGTGTCTCTGTCTCTCTCTCAGATGAATAAATAAAATCTTAAAAAAAAAGAGGCAAACACTATTTTATTTAAAGAAGGCAGACAGCTCTTGTAAAAGCAGATTACTAACGTTTTATTGTAGATGACGTAGGGGGTGTTTGCACGTCTTCCAGGGCAGCGTCCTTTCACTGGAGTCTTGCAGGAATTCTGGGCGGGCAGGGTTCCCACAGCCCTTTGCGCAGCGACCCCTGTGCTGGCGTCTTCAGTAGTGTGGGGCGTTTGTCACACCTGGAGGGTGGACATTGGTGCAGCAGTGTCTCTGCACGCTGGGCCTTGTCTGCGTCCCTCCACTTTCCTGCTGAGGCCGCCCCTGCCCTCCCAGGACCCCAGGCTGCCTGCAGCTGTGCGGGCCCTGCAGACGTTCCTTGCTGTCCTCACCCGGGACGCGTGGGGGAGGCCCAGTCGGGTGTTCTGAGGAGTGTGCATCCGTCTGGGGAGGAGGACACGGAGGTGAGAGGCTCTGCTCTG
>NW_024424230.1:2850331-2870032 GCF_017311325.1 Ursus maritimus
TATGGGGAGAGGATGGCTGTGGTTACTGCACCGGGGACTGGGGCATGTTAAATGTGTGGCACACACAGATGTGTTTGGAATGGCACCTGGCACATGGGAGGCACTGTTCCCTGCTTGTCTCAGTGGCAGCCGCCTGGAGGGGCTTCAGGGGAATGCAGGGAGATCTCGGAGGGAGGCCACCAGGGCCCCCGTGTCCCCGAACCAGGGGCAGCTCCGTCTCTTTGGTTGGCTGGACGGCTCCACGGCATTGTGTACCTTCCTTTGTTTTGGGACTGCTCTCTGCCCCTCACATTCTGGTCTGGTCTTTTTCGATAATTTTGTTTCATTTAGTTATTTATTTATTTTTTTAGATTTTTATTTATTTATTTTTGAGAGAGAGTGAGCAGGAGTTGGGGGCAGAGGCAGAGGGAGAAGCAGACTCCCCACTGAGCAGGGAGCCCGATGCGGGGCTCGATCCTAGGACCCTGGGATCGTGACCTGAGCTGAAGGCAGATGCCTCACCCACTGAGCCACCCAGGCGCCCCTCATTCACTTATTCTTAAGAGGCAAACACTAGGGGCGCCTGGGTGGCTCAGTGGGTGAAGCGTCTGCCTTCAGCTTGCGTCATGATCTCAGGGTCCTGGGATCGAGTCCCGCGTAGGGCTCCCTGCTCAGTGGGTGTCTGTCTGCTTCTCCCTCTGCCTCTCCCCCTGCTTGTGCTCTGTGTCTCTGTCTCTCTCTCAGATGAATAAATAAAATCTTAAAAAAAAAGAGGCAAACACTATTTTATTTAAAGAAGGCAGACAGCTCTTGTAAAAGCAGATTACTAACGTTTTATTGTAGATGACGTAGGGGGTGTTTGCACGTCTTCCAGGGCAGCGTCCTTTCACTGGAGTCTTGCAGGAATTCTGGGCGGGCAGGGTTCCCACAGCCCTTTGCGCAGCGACCCCTGTGCTGGCGTCTTCAGTAGTGTGGGGCGTTTGTCACACCTGGAGGGTGGACATTGGTGCAGCAGTGTCTCTGCACGCTGGGCCTTGTCTGCGTCCCTCCACTTTCCTGCTGAGGCCGCCCCTGCCCTCCCAGGACCCCAGGCTGCCTGCAGCTGTGCGGGCCCTGCAGACGTTCCTTGCTGTCCTCACCCGGGACGCGTGGGGGAGGCCCAGTCGGGTGTTCTGAGGAGTGTGCATCCGTCTGGGGAGGAGGACACGGAGGTGAGAGGCTCTGCTCTGCTCCGCGTCCCTCGTCTTTCATGGCTTTAATGAGTCTGGGCGAGGCGCCGTCCGTGACATTCCGTCTCCTCCCCCTGCACATCACCGTTGATTCTGGAACTTTCATCTGTGTGCCGTCTGGAAAGCGGCAACCTCAGAGCGTTTCTCAGGCGGACATGGCTCCTTGGCCCACGGGGAATGGTAGGGAGAGTTCGTCAAAGGCTGCTTTCTCCTGTGAGTTTCCTGGACTGAAGAATTGCTGCCAAAGAATAAAGTCTTTTCTGTTTCTTCTTCCTTGTTCCGCCCGAGGTGTCCAGAGGCAGGAAATGGTCTCTCAACGCTCATCGCTCTGAAATGTTGGTTTCAGTCAAGGAAGAACTAAGTCAGAAAACAGTTAGTGCTTCATTCGCAAAACCCAAACGCGGAGGACCTGCTGTGCACCTGTAGTTTGTAGGAGATGGCCCTTCTTGTTCGCTGGGCTCCGGCATTCAGTGCGGGAGCCTTTGGCACCTGGAGATCTCTGGGCCTGGGCCTGTCCTGGGGGTCCCCTGACAGTATGGGGGCGGCTTTTGCCCTCCCCCTCCTGGGACACACGGCTGGAGTCACGTCCCTCCGTTCCATTGCAGTGTTCCCCCCCGCCAGTGGGCTGCTTTTCCACTCTCCACCCCTGTCCCTGCCCCAGTGTCCTGAGGGATCCATGATACATCTCAGGTCTTAAAAGACACATCACTAAATAGTTTTTTAGAAGTGGCAAACATAAAAGGAAACCTCTGATCCTCTCTGTAAGTGAAGTGACCAGGGATGGGGATGCAGAAGAGGCCTTGCAAGGTTCTGGAGCCTGGCATGCTCCCACCTAGACCCCACGTCACTGCTGGGCTTTGCACTCCTGGTCCCAGTGACCTGGTACCGCTCAGCCATCCTCTCGAGGTCCCCAGCTACCAGCGTGTGAGACACGGCCACAGGCTCCAGGAACGTGCCATGACGCTGTCATGAGCTCCAGGTCCTGAGCCTGGACGTGAAGACACGTTGCATGACCATGTGAAGAAAGCCAGCATGAGCTCCGACTTCGGGGGATTTCTCCCTGTCTTTTCCCGTTCTTAGAAAGTATGTGTAACTTCGGGTTGAGAGGAAAGACTTCCGGGCACTGCTTTGGTTCCTGCAGCAGAAATATTTTATTTTAGACTCGAAGAGATGTTTGCAGGTGTCATTTTAAAGCTCATTGTCACATATGTATGGGATGCCTTTCCGGTTGGGTGAGAACAGCGGCACACGCACTGCAACGCTCGAAAACCCAGGAAGCTGAGATTTAAGTGAAATGCTTCTTCTGATTGGCACAGCTGTCGACTGGACAGGTCAGCGTGGTGGTCACACTCCTCCGCGACCTGAGGGTCTGCTTTCTGAATTCAGGCGGTACAGGTGGAGGTGGAGGTGCTGCCCTTCGGATCCGTGGTCTGGACAGAAGACAGAGCCACCCATGGGGCCTGGCGTTCCGTGGCCGGCGCCGTGAGCGGTGTATGGAGCAGAGCACCGCCAGGAGGAAAGCGCCAGGGCCGGTGTTCGGTGGTGACGTGCTGCCGACCTGTCCAGGTGCTCAAACCCGATGCGGTTCGACAGCCTTGTGTGCTGTCCCGGTCGGCCACTGTGCGCAGAGCGGGCACGAAGCCGCCGTGTGCCGTGCTGTGAGCTACCGGGAGCTGCCCGAGGGGGCTTTTCTGTCTCTGGAAAACATCTCTGTGCATTTGCAACAGTTAATTTTTTTCTTAAAAGCAGTAGAAACTTTTCTTAAGAGTGTCATCACTTGATTAAAAAACAATAGAAAAAAAAACTGGGGAAAAAATAAAAAATAGATAACATCTCAAAAGAAAAAGTGTCATCACTCGAAGCAGGAGCTTTGGAGGAGTTCAGGCTCTGGGGGAGGCCGGGGGCCGGGAAGGGGGGCCAGTTGCAGCTCCTGTCCTGGGGGAGGGTTCACTGGAGTGCATCAGGAGGGTCTCGTTACTTCACTGACTTTGTTGCAGGAAAGTCAAATTTGGGTCGATGAGGATACCTTCCTGTTTAATCCGTTGGACTTGTGTTTTGCAGACCTGGGATTGAGAGCATTTAAGCTAAAACAATAGTTTTCACTTTGACCTTGGCGAGGGGTCGCTTTTCCTGGCATAGCAGGAAAAATGGTAAAAGGCCTTTGATGGTAAATAGGAAAATAACAAGAGCACCTGTTTATCAGGACGTGGGGATCAGAGTGACGTGGAACAAAAGCTCTTGAAGAATTTTCCCTGAGCGCGGGCTGTGTGGGCAGATCTGCGGGGCTCGGGCTTGTGGGGCGGGATGCTTTTGTTTTGTTATCTGGGGAAGTGTGGCTCGAAGGACGCTGTGTGCATGGGAGTGGGACCAACTTTTCCTCCCACGTTTGCGCAGCATCTGCTCTCTGGTGTTTTGGGCAGCGTGCTTGGGGGCAGCAGGCGGCTGCAGGGTCCCTTGTGGGAGGCGCTGCCGCGGGCAGCAAAGCCCTAATGGGGATCAGTGAACTCTGAACTCCTGGACCTTCCTTTCTTCCATCGCTTCCATCTGTGTCCACAGGGAGAGAGGTTTCGTTTTCATTGGGCGGGTCTGTCACGAGCAGCTCCTAGTCTTTGTCTGCCTGCCATGTGCTGGGACATGAGTGGACTAGGCCTCTGTGGTGTCTGTGTTTTACCTGAAGGCACATTCTAGAAGCTGAAGTGTTAGGCTCGCACTCCTTATAAGGAGATGTATCGTAGTGCAAACGCTTCTTTCCTTTTCTCCCAGAATTGTGTGGATTGTCCTTTGGTTACAGTTGTGAGATGGTTTGAGTTGATTGCTGGAAGGAGCCTCCAGGTTTGGGGAACTGAAGCCCTGTGTGAAGTCCCCTGCTGTGGGGACCCCAGGCACACCACCGAAGCCCAGACAGCTCTTCTGGGATAGAAAACACTTTGAAAGTAAGTTTAAAAGGCCAAAGGAAAATATTAAATTTGATTTTAATCTGAAAGATATTTTGATGCCAGTAGGGTAGAAAAGGAGAGCTCCATAGGTTTTTAATCTCTGGATTTGGGGAAAATCATTTGGCTGGAGCGTCAGAGGAGGGGAGTTTTCTCAGCATCTGCACTGGAGGGATGAGGCCAGGACCCTCCCTTTGCAGGTGCAGATGCCTGGGTGAGCCAGAGACTTGCTCAGGTCTGAGCAGCATGTGGGGGCCGCCCAGCCTGAGGTGGGCACTCGGTGACTGTCTGCTGACTATCTGACTGCTCAGACCTAGGATGTGGGCCTTGGGACTCCCACAGCAGAAGCCGCTCCTGTGTGGGGACACGGATCAGCCTTGGGTTCCTTGTGATCATTGACACTACTGCGGAATCTTGGCAGTGGGGCCTCACGGGGAAGGGACCCTCCCCTTGCTGAGTGCCCACCAGGCACTGGTCTAAGGACTTTATCTACGTTTTCTTACTCTACGTTTGGAATGCAAGACGGCGAAACATCCTCTGAATACATTCCTGGCAACTATAGAAACTGTGTGGCAAACGACTCCCCCCAAATCTCCTTTAAAGCCCAGACATAGGGTGATCCAGGGCCCCTCAAACAGCGTGGTCGCCAGGTGCCCTTGGCCCCCTCGGTGGTGAGGAGGTTGCAGGTGGCCTCGCCTGCTCACCCCCGCGCGCCATCCTACTTGTGGTTTGCTGTGGCCGGGAGAGCTGGGGACGCAAAGGCAGATCCCTGAGGACTCTGTCAGAGTTAGCCTGTTGCATAGAGAGACGGGGCCTGCTGCTGGTGGGGACAGTTGTCCTGTTAGGAAAGGTGACTCCCTGGTTCTGTGGTCGCTGTAAACCATCACTGACGACTTGAGTTCAGTGGGTTGTAAAAATCAATTCCTGCCTCTTCCAGAAAAACAGAGAGAGCGCGCCAGTCCTCTATGCAGGCGGTGCTGCTGCGCGAAGCCCCGGCTTCCGGCCCCGGTGTCCGGCAGACCCGCTCGCGTGCACATCCACCTTCTCCGTCACCGCGGGCCGTGGCCGCCCCTGCCTCCAGCGGGTCCTCGGGGCTGGGCTTTCCGTGGGGAGCCCCCTGTGAGAAGAGGCTCCTCTGGGTGCCGGTGTGCACGGGACGAGGCTCTGTGCCTGGAAGGTGGAACGCGTTGCCGGTCTGCGTGCTGGTGGGAAGACCATGAACCTGTAGAACAGCGCGACTCCAACGCTCTTCTTGCCAGTTTTTCCTTCCGAGACAGCTTTTCTGGGAGAGCTGGGCCACGGCGGGGATGAGGCTGCAGGCAGAGCTTCGCGAAATGAGCGATTATTACGTGCGCCCTGGGACAGTTGGCGTGGGCACGTGGGAAGCTGCAGGGTGTCGTGCCCCAGGCCAAGCCTCCCAGTGGGTGAGACGCTTACCGCCCCAGAAGGGAAGTGATATTTTCCACGTGTTTCCCAGTGAAGCTGTGTTTTCAGAGTGTGACATTGGTGGGAATTATCCCGTTAGATGGCAAGACTGGGTAAGGTCTCCCGAAAGGAACCGATGTGTGTTTGAAAAAAAAAGTTGGTTATTCCAGACCCCTCTCCTCTAGGCCCCACATCAAAGCCCGTGCATCTCTCCTGAAAGCGAAGTTTACTCTTGGTCCTAATTTGGAAAGGTTTCCCTTAGGAGATTTTACAACTGGCTGGAGGGAACTATCATTACCTAAGAAAGCCAATATGCTATGCTTATCCAAAATGCAGGTAGGTTCAGGTTAGGGAGAAAGAGCTTGACATCGTGGACAGTCCTGTAGCACCTTTCTGAGAACTTTCTCAGCAGGAGGTGAACGTGCGAGAAGTTCAGGTAGACCTTTGTTCTTTGCCACACGCATGTGGTGTAATGTACGCTTACCTACGGATGTTTAAAAATAAGCGTCTTTTTGTTTGCCGTGTGTAGTGTCTTCCTGGCAGGGCTTCTGAACCCTTCCCGTGAGCCCTGTCAGCTTAATTTAGCGGCCTGACGAATGTGAAGCGCCGAGGTGGTGTTTTCCCTTTCTGCGGCTTGCACTGTTGCACAATTAACAGCCAGCACTGTGTGCACGACTTGCCAAGCCTCCCGGTGCACTGGAACCGGGCATCTTCAGTGCAACAGACCAATTCTGGAAAAAACTTGAAAAACAAAACATAAATAAATATAAAGAAGTCTAAAGCAATTTGCAGTGTGTGTGTGTGAGTAGCTTGGTATGATTTTAAGTGTAGAGCGGAGAAGCCGGTATTCGTAGTCAGGATTGGAGTCACAAACCCCCCGCAGTGAATCAGTGAATGGTGCCTTTTCATTGCATCAAACGGGTAAATATGCACTGGGGCAGCTCAAACCAGACCCTGAGCTCTGAGGGTCAGGGTTTGATCACGTGACCACTGAAAATGTGCTGCGTGCACTTTCTGGGACGGGGGAGTGGGGAGCCACGGCTGTGTGCAGGCACCTAAAATTATGATGTATGTTGGCTACGTGGTGAGTCTAGAAGCTTTGGGTCGATCCCTCTCTAAGTGGAGGCAGTGGTGTCCTCAGAGGCTCCAAGGGGCCGATCTCTGCCCAGAGAACACGCCAGGTTATGGGACTCAGCACCGGGCATCTTGTTTGATTTTGTGCATGACTAGATTGTTCTTAGTTATTTATGGGTCCAAAGAGGCACAATTTTGGGGGCTTTTAGTTGAGGAAGCTCTTAACTGTACTTACTCGGCCTGCGTTTCTCAAACATCCACGTTTCCCCGAAGAGGTGCGGGTGCTTGTACCCCCCAGGGTTTGGGAAGGCAGAAACGGTTGTGCGTGGCCAGTGTCAGCCGCCCAGGGAGTCTGGTAAGGAGCATAGCCAATGTGAGTGTCTCTTGTTTCCTGTGAGAGGAGTCCCGCTGTCTTTATCTGCAGGGACAGAGTGTGTGCTTTTAGGGTGAGTGCATTTCACGGCATCTCAGCTGGATGGGCCCTGCCCTTCCTCCTCGAGCAGGCAGGAGGAGGCCCTTCTAGGGTCAGGGAGACGGGGAGGTAGAGGTGGCCTCTGGTCATTAATCGTAACTATCAAGTTATGGAATTCCTGGAGCTCATTCAGATAATTGAGTTGGAAACACCCTTTCGAGCAATTGTACTTTATTTTTCCCGTACTTTGTTAATTGGGTGGGTGAGCCACACACGTTCCACTGTTCTCTCTCCCACGGAGCTCTGTGCTCACGAGAGACCCGGCCTGTACAGAGCAGGTGCGTGTAAGGTGGCGTCTCTGTGCGAGAGTTGCGTTAACGTGGGTGTCGCGTGCGGGTCCAACAGTAAGTTTACGAGTAACTGTCCCTGCCACCGAAGAGGCGTCTCTAGAGTTTGTCTCCGTAAACTCTAACTTGTGAGTAATTTTTGTGAACCAGTGGCCCCAGCTTGGATGTCATGGTCCCTAGAACACAGAGCAGGCCCCCAGGCCCTGGCGCCCCCCGCCCCCGCCCCCTGTCCCCAGCAGTGGGGGCACGTCTGCTCGCGGGCCTTGCACTGAGCGGGCAAGGAGGCATCGAGAGCTTGCTGGTGGCTGGTCGCTGTGTGCCCGGGCGGCTGGTGGGGGTTGGAGAGAGAGAGATGGTGGTGCTGAGGGACGAGCACGGTCCCGGTGCCGCAGCCCGCCGCCATGTTGGGTCTGGGTGCAGTGAGGCTCTGTGGGACCCCGCGCCAGAGTCCATGTGGGCCCTGAATCCACGTCCGGGTCTTCTGGTTCTTGGACACCATTTGCAGCAACTGGTGTGATGGCTGTGGTCCCCGAGCGCCACGGGACAGCGCCGTGCTCCTTAAAGAAAGCATGGAGGGCAGAGGTGCCCCCGCAGTCCCGCATGTCCCCTCCCCCGGGCCTGGGGGCGGCCTGGGGCCTGCGAGCTCTGAAATCCCCACACCTGTCCTGTCCCATTCGACGTGCGCTCTTCCCAAAAGCTGTTGCTGGGTAAGATGTTTTGGCTTAGAAAACATCCCGTCCTCATATTTCTGCGCGATCGTTTCCTGTCACTTCACGGACAGCGTTTCCTCAACTTCTGCAGCCGTGTAACACACTAACATTCTTCCAGGGAGTTAAAAGTGGGATTTTGCGTGTTTGTCCTTTTTTGTTCCTTGCAAGAAAGGTAGAGATGGTCTTTTATCTTCAAAAGTCAGGACTTGCAGGGATGTGTCATTAAGTGTGCTTGAAAATATATTTTTAGACAAGCGATGCAGGATAAATCCTAGGGCGATGTGACATCATGTTCTCGTCAAGAATTGCTCTTTGTAAACATTCTCTGATAGATCACTCTCCTTAAGAGGCTGAAATACCCAGCTGCTCTCAAAGGTGCTGTGTGTGTTAGGGATAAACTAGGTCATATTACAGTGGTTATTGGCAGTAATGGATCTGGAAAATTTAGACTGGTTATACTGTATTTGCTCTAGCTACTAACGCATTTGGGGGAGACTTGTCCTTTTCTTTCTTTCTTTTTTTTTTTTTTAAAGATTTTATTTATTTATTCGACAGAGATAGAGACAGCCAGCGAGAGAGGGAACACAAGCAGGGGGAGTGGGAGAGGAAGAAGCAGGCTCATAGCGGAGGAGCCCGATGTGGGGCTTGATCCCACAACGCCAGGGTCACGCCCTGAGCCGAAGGCAGAGGCTTAACCGCTGTGCCACCCAGGCGCCCCGAGACTTGTCCTTTTCTAATTTGGATCCTCGTAAAGTATTGATTGGTGTTTGTACAAGGGCCAACAAAGTCTTAAGTCTTAAATAATTTCTTGCGTGATATGCCTTTCAGCTGTCCTACCAACATGAACCCCATTCGGGGTATCTTTACAGAAAATGTTTTGTATGCAGTTACTTAGAATTCGGTAAAATTGATCATTGAAGTTTTTATTTTTCCCGTGCGCTCTTAATGAGGGGATTTTTGGGGGCTGACTTCTGTGCTCAACGGTCCTACCTCGGAAGGTAATCTTTAACAGAATGTTTTATGGCTTACCGCACACAATTCTCTCTCTTTGTATCCTTGGGCAAGTTCTTTATTTGACGGTGGAGGCTTCCAGGCCGTTCACAGAAAGCACAGAGGAAAGCGGTAATGTTAGATAGGTATTCATGGCAGCCTGTGTTCTTATACGGGGAGAAAAATGTTGGTTTTAGGTAAAAGTCTGGAAAATAGGTCACTGTCAATGGGTTGAGGGGCAAATACTGTCCTTTGTTCTTGGTTTATTTGGAGTAAAAGCTTTATTGTAGAAATGAATTTTTGTTAAAATATGTTTTACAATCAACAAATACAAATTTCAAAAAGGTACGTCCAGGAGACCAGGAAGTGTTACACGGCGAGAAAATATGGCGAGTTTCTGGACGGGATTATTTTGTTTTCACTGTTGATAATTTCTTTAAAAAAATTTATATTAGGCACTGAATTGGTGATAGTTTGTACACTTTTGAGCTTAGGCTCAGTAAAAACTTATCAGCCACTCGTAAATGGGATTTTCCCTGCAGTTTATCTAAAGCCTTCTGATCTTCCATGTCTGTTTTAAAACTAGAAATTTGAGTCTTGGTTTTCTCTGGGATTGCTCAGGTTTTTAGTATTTCTGAATTATTCGAAACCTAGGGTCTCATCCTCTTAATGCAGCTTGGAAAAAACGTTGGAGTAAAAACTTGACTGCTTTTGTGGTTCACGTAATGAAGCGAGTGATTTGCTCTCTTTTTGTAAAATGCTGACCAGCCTCTGGTGGCTGCAGACGTCACCGAGTGGCCCGGTTTGGAGGACATGGGCTCTTCATGGAAACGTTGACTAGATCATGAACCGTGCTGGATGGACCTCCAGACCCCCACTCTTTGTGGCCGACCGTGGGCCCCAGCAGGAAATTTATCTGCAGAACATTACAGAGCAAGCTCTGGCTGCTGTTAACTTTTCTTTTTTCACCTCTTTCCTTCTTCCTTTTTCTTTTTTTTTTCCCTCCGAGTTTAGAGAAGTTCACTTTTTTAGGGACAAATAGATTGATAAAGTCACTACGTAAGATAAGCCTTGGAAACCGTAAATGGCCAGCAAGAGTGATGCAATAAATTTGGAGAGCAAAGGAAAACAATCTAGTAAATGGATGCTGCTTTGCTTTTGATATTAAAACCTCCAGCCCCTGCTTGTTTTCACATGGATGTTTCTGGATGAAAGCCTCCATACCAACTTTGGATTTTTCTGGATCTGTTATTAGGGACTGGGGAAGGAAAATTCCCACATCCTTCCTCGTCTATTCTTAGACGTTCCTGAATGTAATCAATAATTAGATTGTGTATTCATCTGCTTTTTTTTGTTCCCCTGTAGGGTCAGGTTTGTCTTACCAGTCTTTCTATTTTAGTCAGAGGACATAAGGGCAGTTTTGATACTGATGTTAATTCATATTTTCTTTTGGAAATCTGTCGGCATACCGTTGTTATCGCTCTATTTCCACCTTCTCTCTAGAGGTGAAGATGGGATCTCTCTTTCCCGGGACCAGGAATTTATTTGCGTGTGTGACACACTGTGGTAAACAGCTTCATAACCCGGAGCCTACATGCAGAATCACATTGCGGTCCTGCTGGCGTTTCTGCCATGAGCGGAGCCAGGACCGCAGCCGGGGAGTCTTCCGGAAGATCGTGGAGTTTGCACAGTAAAACCCTATCAGGGACACGTAGTTACCTTTGGGCACTGCTGATATTGATATGTTGGCCCTTGCTTGGTTTTGAGGGGGAGTGCTGAAGAGTTGAAAGGAAACCTCTGTTTGAGAAAGTGGGATTTTGTCACTGTTGCTTTGATGGTTTTTTCTCCTACTTTGTGTTCTGCACAAAGCATATTTGAGACTTACCTTTAAAATGAGTGCTTTGGCAGCAATGCCTCAGCACATTGTTCTTGGCCGTTTTGGAAATAGGGCCTGCGTTGCCTGTGGGCACTTGTGCGTTCCCTACGCCCTGGGATAGTGGGTTTGTGTCCTCCTTCCCCTCGTGGGGGAGGTGGGCTGGGGCTTCTTGTGAATGCCACTGATTCTGGGGGCCTTTTATTCATTTCTTCTTATTAGAGTGGAAATGTAGTTTGCTCATAATGGATTATTGATTGGCCTGAGCGAGGCGGCCCCAAGGCCTTGTCAGCCTCGGTCCTTAACTCCCCAGCAGTGAATACATCGGTTCATGGCGCAGCTCGGACCGGCTGGGGACTGTAAGCCTGGAATTGTTAATCTGGGGCAGATTGGTGTGTGCAGAGAGGAACTCCTCATTGTTGTTATGGAATTTCTCCCCATTTGTTCAAAGAATAGGCTTTTTGTCTCAGCAGTAGATAAGCCTGTGCAGGATGTTAATGATGTATTTTAATTCATGGCCCATAATACTACAGTGTAACGAGTAGGGCCCATTTCATTGTCTGCAGGGGAACAGACAGGCAGTATACTGTGCAGCCCGGCCCAGCACCCACTGGGGCCTGTGCTCCTGGGCATGCCCTGTAGCTGTGGGCAGCACCCACGGCTCCGTGGACATGCCTTCAGAAGCGCACGCCAGGTCAGGCTGGAGGCTCATTCTTTTGATTTTATGACTGGCCTTTTGGAGCCATAATACTCCCGTAAATACCCCGAGCGTTCTGTCTGCAGAGAGCTGTTTTCTTTGTAAGGGCATCCTCCCGGCCTTACTGGCTCTTCAGATTTCAGGAATTCTCCCGTTACCAGAGCGGCACACATGGGCTGGCCCCCCCCCCGCTGCTCTGGCCTCCCTCCCGGAAGCCCGGGGCTCCCCCAGAAGGTGACCGGGGAGACAGGAGGAGGGACCACGGCGCGCCGAGGAGAGCAAACCTACTTCTTGGTAGCGTGGTATGGTTAATTAATAATCCAGAACTGAAAAAGTACCCAGCTAGAGAGTTCTTTGAAAAATAGGAGCTTCGGGGTTCTGCTTCCCTCAACTGAAAACTCTCCACTCAGAGCAGGAAATGCCCGTCCGGCTTTCCCACAGCCCCTCGGACCCGGACCCAGTTCCGCCTCCCACTCTGGTTCGGTGGGTTTAAAGAAGCTTGCAGAGTTGTTTTGTTAGGCAATTTACTCAAAATATTAGAGGTCACTTAAAAATTAGCCTCTGGATTCCTTGTGCAGGATAAGATGTTGATAGAATTATCTTTGATAGTTTTGGGGAAATCAGCACAAAATCATTCGGCCTCTGCCTTGTGTTGATTTACTTCACAGAGCAGAAAATGGCAAGATTTCCTGTAGATTCAGAGATATGCTTACTGTTTAAAAATGCAGGATATGTTACCTTTCTCCCCTGGCAGTGCCACATTTAACTGGTTAGAAAATGATTGTTTAAAATGTGGGAAAGAAACCTCAACTGCATGACCGTTTTTGTTTTTTTTTTTTTGCCTTGAGAGGGTGGACCGGGTCACCGTGAGCCCCAGGAAGTAGCTGGGGCTGGTTCATCGCTGGACAAAGCTACCATGCTGTCTGCAGGGAGGCTGTGCCCGAGCTTTGGGTGGATTCCTGAGTGTCGCTGAGCAAGCCTCTAAAGCATCGCGAGCAGTCTCTAAAAATACTGCTTTTCATTTGAACAGTTTATTATTTGGATGATTTTTCTTTCTTCTTTTTTTTAAACTTTGAATACTAGAATTAACAAAAGATAATGTTCTCAAACTGCATTCCTTGGAGCCTTCTGACCTTCCTCCAGGCCTGGAGAGGGGGATGGGTGGGGGGAGGGGAGGGGACTAGGGGGTAGGGGGAGGGGGAAGAGCCCACCAGGCTTCCACAGAGCTGCTGTTTCAATTGTGTTCCTTACGGGATGGCAAGTGGGAGTTATTTTTTTAAAGGTTCTTTTGTGAAAAACTCCCAAAATCCATAAAAAATTGGAAGAATAATAAACATACATACACTCACCATCTAGATTCAGCAACTAACATTAAAAAATAATGTTTAGATGTTTTATTTACATTAATTTATTTTTATTCACTTATTTTTGACTAATATTCCAGCATTCTAATTTTTTTATGAGGTGCGATTGGTACATAACATTGTGCAAGCATAAGGTGTACAACATTATAATATGACGTTTGTATACACTACGCCATGATTGCTACCAGAAGACTAGTCACCGTCTGTCTGTATACAGTGACCCCACCCCCCCAATTTCACTTACCCGCTTCCCTGGAGCAACCACTGATCTGTGTCTATGAGTTTGTCTTCATATTGTTTTCTTTTCTCCAGATCCCGCAGATGAGTGGAATCATCCCGTATTCGTCTTCATCTGTCTGACTTATTTCACTTGGCCCAGTGCCCTCCAGGTCCGTCTGTGTTATCGCGTACGGCAAGATTCCATTCCTCTTGATGGCCGCGTAGTATTCCACTGTGTGTATGTGTATACACACCACGTCCTCTTTATCCACTCATCCCTCAGGAGACACTGAGGTTGCTTCCATGTCTTGATTACTGTCAATAATGCTGCATGAACATGGAGGGTGCAGGTATCTTTTTGAATTAGTGTTTTTGTTTTCTTTACGTAAACACCCAGAAAGTGGAATAGGTGGGTCATATCGTGGTTCTGTTCTTAATTTTTTGAGGAATCTCCATACTGTTTTACATTCCCACCAACACTTGTTATTTCTTGTCTGTTTGATAATTGTCATTCTAACAGGTGTGAGGTAATATCTCATTGTGGTTTTGATTTATAATTTCCTAATAATTAGTGATGTTGAGCACCTTTTCCTGTACCTGTTTACCATCTGTATGTCTTTGGAAAAAATGCTTCTTCAAATCCTCTTCCCATTTTTTTTTTTAAATATCCTCTTGCCATTTTTTAATCTGGTTGTTTGTTTTTTTAATTGTAGAGTTGTAGAAGCTCTTTATATATTTTGGATATTAACCCCTTATTAGATATAGGATTTGCAAATATCTTCTCTTAGTCAGTTGCTTTTTTGTTTTGATTTTGGTTTCCTTCACTGTGCAGAAGCTTAGTTTGATGTAGTCCCATTTGTTTATTTTTGCTTTTGTTTCCCTTGCCTTTGGAGTCAGAGTCAAACACATTGCTAAGACCAGTGTCACAGAGCTTCCCACCCATGTGTTGTTCTGGGAGTTTTATGGTTTCAAGTCTTACATTCAAGTCTTTAATCCATTTTGAGTTAATTTTTGTGTATGGTACTATAGCAGGCTGGTTGCCTGCCCTTACATGTGGCTATCCGGTTTCCCCAACATCATTTATTGAAGACACTGCTTTCACCATTGTATGTTCTTGGCTCCTTTGCTGTGAATTAATGGTCCATATACACGTGGGTTTATTATTAGGCTCTCAGTTCTGTTCCGTTGACCAGTGTGTCTGTTTTTATGCCAATAGCATACTGTTTTGATTTACTGTAGCTTTGTAGTATAGTTTGAAATCAGGGAACGTGATGCCTCCATCTTTGTTCTTCTTTCTTAGGGTTGCTTTGGCTATGTGGGGTCTTTTGGACGTCATACAGATTTTAGAGTTACTTGTTTTAGTTTATGAAAAATGCCATTGGAATTTTGATAGGGATTACATTGAATCTGTAGATTGCTTTGGGTAATATGGATGTTTTAGCAATATTCTTGTAATGCATGAGCACAGGGTATCTTTTAATTTATTTGTGTCTAAACATTTGTAATTTTCAGTGTACGGGTCTTTCATCTTCTTGATTCAGTTTATTCCTAGGTATTTTATTCTTTTTGATGCAATTATAAATGGGATTGCTTTCTTTTTCTTTTTTAAAAGATTTATTTATTTATTAGAGTGCATGCGTGCACATGCACAAATGGGGGAGGGGCAGAGGGAGAGGATCTTAAGCGGACTCCCTGCTGAGTGTGGAGCCTGATGTGGGGCTTGATCTCATGACCCATGAGACCATGACCTGAGCCAAAATGAAGAGTTAGCCCCCCAACCAACTGGGCCACCCAGGTGCCCCTGGGATTGCTTTCTTAATTTATCTTTCTGATAGTTTGTTATTAATATATAGAGTGCCACAGATTTCTGTACGTTGATTTTGTATCCTTCAACTCTACTGAATTTCTTTATTCTAATAGTTCTTTGATGAGTGTTTGGGATTTTCTGCACATAACATCATGTCATCTGCAAATAGTGACAGTTTTATTTCTTCCTTTCTGATTTGGATGACTTCTTTTCCTTTTTCTTGCCTTATTGCTCTAGCTAGGACTTCTAGTACTAGGTTGAATAAAGGTGGTGAGAATGGACATCTTTGTCTTGTTCCTGATCTTAGGAGAGAAGCACTTAACTTTTCCCCATTGAGTTTGATGTTGGTTGTGGGTTTACCATATATGGCCTTTATTATGTTGAAATATGTTCTTTCCATACCTGCTTTGTTGAGTTTTTATTATAAATGGATGTTGAAATTTGCGAAATGCTCTTTTTGCATCTACTGAGACAATCATGTGATTTTTATCCTTCACTTTATCAGTGTAGGGTATCACACTAACCAGTTCTTGCATAGTGAACCACCCTCGCATCCCTGGAATCAGTCCCACCTGATCATGGTATATGCACCTTTTAATGTATTATTGAATTCAGTTTGCTAATATTTTGATGAAGGTTTTTGGATCTCTGATCATCAAGGATACTGGCTTGTAATTTTTTTCTTTCTGTGATATCCTTGTCTGGTTTTGGTATCAGACAAGTAAATATACCTGCACCTGCTATCTAGGTCCTGCGGTTGTTAACATTTTAATATATTTGCCTTTCTCTTTTTTGTAAACCATCCCCAAAGTATTTCATCAACATTTCCAAAAACCAAGACTGTTCTCCTGTATTACCAACCTAACGAAATAGCAGTTCTCAAATAGTATTTAATGTTTAGTCTATATTAACGTTTAGTTTTTATGAAGAGTTTGGGAGCTAGAATGAGTCTGAGCATGTCTGTTGTGGATGGCGGTAGCTGGTGGAAGCTTTATGGTTGTATTAAACAACCTTTTGTGGTGGACCTGTGAGAGCCCACTGAATACATAGGGGTGACTAGTGATCTCCACTTTAGTTTCCTAAGCGTCTATTATTTTGTCCTTTTGAATTTATTAAACCAAATACTATCCGTCTCAGTGAGTAGGTATCTTTGCACTGACCTTTCATTTACTTATTCAGCAGTTATTAATAATAACATGTAACATGTTAACCATTTTCTGTGTGTTAAACATTGTACGTAGAATGCACTAATTTAAACCTCACAGAATTATTATAATGTTGTTTTCATTACTATCATTTACATTTAAAAATGAAAATGGCTGGGAAACAGAGGTTAAGATGGTCACACAGCTGATCTGAGTGAGTGGCAGAACTGGGTTTTGATCTTGGGTAGTCTGATCTGGAAGCTTATGGACTAGACCACCTCTCACAGCACTGTGATGCCCAAAGTGTGCTTGGCTCTGTGCCAGCACAGGGGACTCAGTGGGGAGAAAGCTTGTCCTCTAACACACAAGTGACCAGGTAAAGAAGCAGTCCAGATGTGAGCTAGGATAGGACCAGGGCCATCCAGAGAGCTGGGGAAGGCCCCAACCAAGTCACACGGCTACCAGTGGTCAGGTAAGATGTCATGTGTGTAGGAGGGGTGGGAACTGCGTGTGTGAGGCCCGGAGGTAATAGTGAGCCTGCATCTGCCTGGGTGTGGAGCAGAGCACACGGTCATAGTGGGGCCTGGGGGACACGCATGCAGCAGCATGGGGGCTCAGGCCCTGGTAAGTCCCGCCAGGGAGTTTGGGCCTCATCTTCAGGGCATGGAGGCTGTAAAGGGTGGAAGTCTCAGGCCGGCCCACATCTGCATCTGGAATGTGCACTTCGGCTTGGGGTGCCGGGGGTGTTGCTGGGTGTTGGTGAGAAGGAGGGGAGAGCCGAGGGTGAGACCAGCGGGATTCGTTCTGGGTTCCTGCCCAGGGGAGTCGCGCTAACGGCAAGAGTTCTGCTGCATCCCTGCATTCCCGACGGAGCCTCGACTTCCCCGGAACACCGAGCCAGCCCTTGTCAATGCAGGTCATCACATCCTCCCTGTGCTTCTGGAAATGTCTACCTGCCCTGCTGGTCCGCTGCTAGCACATTGTTTTCTGTGTGTTGACATGTTTCCCGTTCTGACTTCTGGGTTTCTGGAGCCTAAGCCTGTTTCTTATCTTTGAGTCGTTAGGTTCCTGTAAGCGGCCTGGTGCCCTGTTGGCTCTCAGGGACGGGGGTGAAACTGGTGTTCAGTCAGACTCGTGGGGCTGACTGTGAGGTGCTCTGCCTGCCAGAGATGCAGGGGTGCACGTGGGTTCTTCTAGATGCTTTGGCTGTGCTTTCCCATCTGGCTGTCCCGCTGTCTGGCTGTCCTGCTGTCCCTCTGTCCCGCTGTCCCGCTGTCCTGCTATCCAGCTGTCTGGTGGTCCCACTGTCTGGCTGTCCGGCTGTCTGGCTGTCCGTCCTGGATGTTAGGTGTGCAGAGCTTGCTCCTGTGGGAGTGACTGGAGGGCAGGAGCTGCTTCAGCAAGTCACCAGGGCATGGTTCCGGAAGTGACTTTCCTGCTTTATATGAGGTCAGAGACGCGGTGCCCGGATCCCCACCTACAGCAGTGATTTATGAGTTGGAACAGTCACCCGCAGAGTACATTTATCCCAATCCAGTGAGCTCCGTGCAGGCGCAGAGAGTCTGAAAGGTATGGCAGCGGCCCTGCATCTCTCTGTTTAGACCCTAGTGGTTTATTTATTTCTGTGTTCCCATGATTGCATTTTAAAGTTTAGCTGCATATTTTATTTTCACAGCTTTTACATATTGCCTCTTAAACCCTTCCCCATCTTCTCTATAATGCATTTTTTATGTTAGGAGTGTACAATTTTATTTTCTTAAAAATATTTTACCTTTACCAATTTTTTATAAGCGTGATTAAATTACCTTTTACAAAATGACATCTCAGAAAACATAGAAGCCATTTTTAAAGAGTAACTTCAAACTGTTCTCTCTAGAGAAACACACGCACACAGTGAGCGATCCATTGGAAATCTTTTTTAAAACCCTAATCAGCAAGCCATTTTTATGCATAAACAATTAAAATTATGGTCTTGTCTGGCAAGTTCCCAATTACAGCCTTGGAAAAAGTTTGTGATACAGTGACAAAAACTGGCTCATCATGGGCAAACCGTGTTCAGATGGGGCCGTGGTGCACGTATGTCCGTGGGGTGGTATGCTGTCCTGTGTCAGCTAAAGCACATAACGTGTGTTTGCTGTCCCTTCCACGCCCTCCCCTCTTCGTATTCCTGCTGCTGGCACACGACTCCCTCCGGTCTGCATGAAGAGCTAACACTTATTCACACATTTTATAACACTAGTTATCTTTAGGTTCATGTGTTATTGTAGGAAAAGTTGGAACAGCAAATCCCATGCGGTATGTGCTTGTCTGGGAGAGTCAGAGGCAGCTCAGGATGAAAGCATAGCTGGTCAGAACAGAGCAGTCTGACGCTTTGTCCCACGGTGGTGTCCACGCGTGACATGCTCCCCACTGGGGACCGAGGTAAATGTGGGGAAACCATCTGAGACCCTCCAGGCTCGGGGACGCTGGTGGGCTGTTGTTTTTTAAAGGCTGTCGCAAAGCCAGTGGTGCTGGAGGGCTGATGGCAGCTCCGTCCTGCAAGCCCCCAACTGGGGCGGCTGCCTGTGGTGCATTTGTAAGTTGAGAGCTCTGATGACAGCATTCTTGTGCTTTTTTGGAAAAGAAGTGATGACCCTGTCTTAAATAGCAGTTTTTGCCTGCAGCTAAAAAGAATATTGCAAAGATCTGTTGATTGGGCCGCTGATGAAGGAGGGCCAGTGGCTGGGCATCAGTTTCTGTCTGTGGGTTTTTCAAGGTTCCCAAGAAACTTCGTTAGTGGACCGTGGGCGTCATGAAGGGGGCTACTTGGTGGAACTTTTTCAAGTGGAGCCAGTTTTGTTGATGTTATGATTTCCTTAAGACAATGGTGTTTGGGGCTTAAACAGTTACTACTGTTACAGCATTTTTTCCATTTCTACATTGATGTATTTTCCCCTTGGTAATATCTTTAAGTTCTTTAAAACTGTGCCCCGTGCAGCTCTCGCCGGGATTTACAGCAGGGCTTAGTTTTGAAAGACGGGGGTGGGCAGAGAAGAAGTGGGAAACAAAAGAGAAAGAAGGACTTGTTTTGCTGATGGCAGGGGCGCTGTTCACGTCCTCACTTGAGAATCCTCCTGGAAATCGCAGGCCCTGTTGGCTTTGGGTAAATCTGTTCAGCTGGTTTTGGAGGAAGCCTGAGGAAGAAAACTGTATTCTCTGGTGTTTGGGTCCTCGAGGGGAGGTGGCCAGGCCAGGCCTGGGGTCAGGGGTGCGGGGGGATCGGCCACTTCATGAGTCCATGCTGTGAGGAGAAACGTGGGTTTCTCAGTCAGCAAAGATGGCAGCCGCGTTCAGTGTGCAGACGACTGAGGACCCCCCTGGAAAGAGAGGGAAGTGCAGTCTCATCCTGTCGGACCAGCAGCCTAGCTGCCTGATGCTCTGGTGACCCGGGACCACCTGTGCCGCTTCCGGCTGCCTCCGCTGTGGTGGCCAGGGCTGCAGGCACACCTGCCCCCCCC
>NW_024424230.1:2870042-2875438 GCF_017311325.1 Ursus maritimus
CCCCCCCCCCCCCCCCCCCCCCCCCCCCCCCCCCCCCGCCGCTCACCAGGGCCGTGGGCTGCAGGGCAGGTCGCCGTCTGGTGCTACACGTGAGGCCAGACCGGGCAGGTGATTACTGGGTACGGACGGGTGCAGGGATCGGGGATGCTCTAAGGAGGGGCTCGGCAGGGGCTTCCCTGACTCTTGGGTCCTGAGAGATGAGGAGAGGAGCCTGGGCTGTGAGGGTCCCTGAGAGCCACCTGGCTAGTTAGTGGGGGCCCGGGGCTCCTGGGGTCTGCAGTGCATCATTCCGTGCTGGCGCTGGGGTGGAGACCCCCGACCTGCCACACCACATCCTTGGAGCTGCCCCGCAGCTTGGGAAGCATTTGACTTTGAGGGTGCCTGGGGGTGCTGAACACGTGGTAGCAAAGAAGGAGGGGATAGACCGGCCACAGAGCAGGCACTGGTAATGATTGGAACAAGTCTTCTCACTCGAAGAGTCCACCTTCATTTCCAGGTGCGTTTGTGAGTTGCCTCTTGGGACCCTTAACTGGTTGAGCACTAGTCCTCCGTGACCTTGTCTGTGTGGCTGATTTGTGGCTGTTTGAACCCTTTGAATTGGAGAACTGTCTGACCTGAATATTCTTCGTCGACCAGCTGCAAGGTCTGGTGGAGTCTGTGAAATTACTTGAGAGCCACCAGTTTCCTGTGTTTTTTCTCCATGAAATTATTTCTGTATGTTTCTTTAAGCTTCTAAGATCTTTATACCCAGATTAGGTCCTTGGCCTAAATATGAGTAGTATGTCGCGTGTGTACTTTTGTATAGTATTTCACAGTCAACATTTTGAGGGGATGAAATAAGTCCTGGGATAGAAGGGGATGCATGCAAATCATTTGCCATATAACCCATAGTAATAGACAACATATAAACCATCCCAAACTTGTGCCAAGACCAAAACAGCTTGGAAAGATTATTTTGATTAGCTTAAATTATCATTAAGAGGTGTTCTTGTTAACCTCATTTGTCCAGTTTTACGGGGAGTTTTTATTTATGTGGGTTTTTGGAGTTGTTGATTTTTGGGGGCTCTCTCTTGGCAGGAGGAGCTCTGTGTACCTGTTAGCGTCGAGAGTAAAGGTTACCTGTGTGCTGTTCTGCTTCCTGCCTCTTTCCAGACTTGGCTGCTCTGACCGCACTGCTTTCTTTAGGTGCCTGGGAAACCCGCTAGCATGGGGCTTTATCAAAAGATGTTTCAGAATACATAATTTTAAATAGGATTTCGACTAAGTAAGATTTCTTCTAAGGACCTGTGGGAGGAGAAAGCAGGAGGGGTGTTGTCTGTCCAGAGGGCGTCTATCGGATGGCTTCCGCACCCCGCCGCGAAGTGGAGGACAGGGAGTGCCCGCGCTCAGAATCCTTCCTGGTGGACAGGTTCCCGTTCATTCTGTCCTATTGTCAATACCCTCTTCTGTGTCTGCTCTGGTAAAGACATGTCGGGCTGGACACCCCAGAGCAGACAAGGAGTCGCTGCCCAGGGCCTTTTGGGAGAGAACCTTTCATTTGTGAGCAAAAAAATGTGTATTAGTACATTGGTTCCAAACCAGAAACCTGCAGCTTCTTCATGTTTTGTAAATTTTATAATCTGGGTTCCTCGTGTGTATGAGGTGGTGAGTTTATAAAAACATGGCTTCCTTTATATATGTCATGGCTATTTTTAAAGAAAATCTGCCCATCTGGGTGCCTCCCTCCCCCCCCCACCCCCATAGGGAGACCCTCAGAATCCTGTCTCAATTACTTCTGCTTAGAGGTAAGGGGGATAAACAGCCCATGTCCCAGGGGAGCTGTGATGCCACCCTGTCTCCCTTTCTGACCCATCAGAATACTATTCTGAAAGGTGCTCTATCTCTCTCCCATCCTTTCTATAATTGGTTCAGTGTTTTGTTTATTCTACTTATCACAAGTCAGATGGAAATTCCTGTTTTTACTGCAGATAATTGCTTTTTGGTGTGTATCGTCTTGGGCCCATTTGGTGGCTTATAGGCGTCCCGGTTGCCTTTCCTGACGCGTGGGTGGTTGCCCGCTGTGTGCCAGGCAGGGCGCTGGGCATCTTCCTTGTCTGGTTTGTCTTTGCCTGTGCACAGGGTGCTGGAAACAGCTAGACACCTGGAGGAGTGGCTCCGACAGGGCCTGCCCTCATTCTCTGGAAGGTGGGATGGGTGTGAGCATGGACAGTGATGCACACTGTGACACCTGCTGTCACCACGGAGAGGCATACCCAGCTTCTCTGGGAAGGCACCGTGGGAATGTGACCTGTGGAGAAGGGTGGGGGGTGATTGCACGGCGCCTGGTGTCCAGAGGATATTCTGCACTGGGACTGGGACTTAGCCTTACAGCCAGAGCCTAGGGTGCCCTTTGGGGGTTGGGCTGAGGTGCTGTGCAGGAGAAAAAGGACGGGATGGGAATGGGAAGGGGCCAAAGGGTTGGGGCTTTTCTAAGAGGCAGTGGTTCCATGGCCCTATGCACCTAGCGCTGGTGTCATTTGGGGCCGCCGTGCTGGCCATCAGGTCCCGAGCACCCGGTTCCAGGCGTAGACCTTGCACGATCTCCGGGTAAACCACCTGTGCTCATCGCTGAAGACTTGTTTCCCTAACATCTGAACACAGCAGTACGCTGGTCGGCTGCCTTCGCGGCTCACTTGTCCTGGGCACGAGCTATGCTGCTGTGTCCCTTGCCACCGTGTCCCTGCTCCTTTCTCCTTGTTCATCATCCGCACATGCTCTCCTTGGTCTGTGGCCTGTGTTTCTTACACTCCCACAGCTTCACTCACCTCCGTCTCTCCTTAAAGATTTGGTATCTTTGAGAAAAATTATTCTAGCATACGATCACGTACAGTTTACTTGTTTTAATGATTTAGCGCACAGTTATCAGTAATTGTTTCCTTATTGGTCTTTAGAAGAAAGGAGCTGCTTGTGCATCTATCTGGATTTGTGTTGGTGTCCCCTTTGATTTGGTGGCTTGCTGATTTTCAGGAGTGTGCCCGTCACTCCCCGTGGGGGTTACTGGGTCCCTGTTGATGTGGGAAACCTCGTTCCTAAGATCTCCGTGTCTTTTCTGTTTCAGGTACTCCCTGCCTTCTGCTATGCTTTCCAGGTAGGAGATGCGGGCTGTCCTGGCAGGTGCGTCTCTGCCGCTGGGAAGCAGAAGCCTCGTCTGAAGATGGAGAGATAAGACGTTGTCTGGCAGGCCTGTGTGACAGAAAGCCGTGCCCCCCCTGGCCGGGGAGCCCTGGTCCTGGAGATGGATCGCAACCGAGAGGCCGAGGTGGAGCTGAGAAGGGGCCCGAGCCCCACCAGGGCCAGCAGGAGCCCCGAGGTGGACGGAGACAAGGCCATGAGCCATAGCTGCTGCATCTGTGGCAAGAGCTTCCCCTTCCAGAGCTCCCTGTCCCAGCACATGCGCAAGCACACAGGGGAGAAGCCCTACAAGTGTCCCTACTGTGACCACAGGGCTTCCCAGAAGGGCAACCTGAAGATCCACATTCGTAGCCACCGCACGGGCACTCTGATCCAGGGCCACGAGCCGGAGGCTGGTGAGACGCGCGTGTCCGAGGGCCTGGACGGCTGTACCAGCCCCACCAAGAGCACGTCCGCCTGCAACAAGATCCTCAACGGAGCCACCCAGGTGGACAACAGCAAGATCCTGCTGAGGAGCAGCAAGAAGGAGGCCGCGGGGGCTGCCTGTGCCCCAGAGGAGGGCAAGGCCGCAGCCCAGTGCTCCTTCTGCAAGTGCCAGTTCGAGCGTAAGAAGGAGCTGGAGCTGCACGTGCACCAGGCCCACAAGCCGTTCCGCTGCCGGCTGTGCAGCTACATGACGCTGAGGGAGGAGTCCCTGCTGAGCCACATCGAGAAGGACCACATCACCGCGCAGGTGCCCAGCGGGGCCGAGCCCTACGCGGAGAACGGCAAGCCCGAGCTGACCCCTGGGGAGTTCCCCTGCGAGGTGTGCGGCCAGGCCTTCAGCCAGACCTGGTTCCTGAAGGCTCACATGAAGAAGCACAGAGGCTCCTTCGACCACGGCTGCCACATCTGTGGCCGAAGATTCAAAGAGCCGTGGTTCCTCAAAAACCACATGAAGGCGCACGGCCCCAAGACTGGGAGCAAGAACAAGCCCAAGAGCGAGCTGGACCCCATCGCCACCATCAACAACGTGGTGCAGGAGGAGGTGATCGTGGCTGGCCTGTCCCTCTACGAAGTCTGCACCAAGTGCGGGAACCTGTTTACAAACCTGGACAGCTTGAACGCGCACAACGCCATCCACCGCAGGGTGGAGGCCGGCCGGACGCGGGCCCCGGCAGGGGAGGGCGCGGTGCAGGGCGGCCCCCCGGACTCCCAGCAGCTCTTCCTTCAGTGCCTCAACCTGCGGCCTGCGGTGGCCAGCGCGCCTGCCCACGGGCAGGCGGGGCGGCGCGTGGCCGAGCTGGACCCGGTCAACAGCTACCAGGCCTGGCAGCTGGCCACGCGGGGCAAGGTGGCCGAGCCGGCCGAGTACCTCAAGTACGGGGCGTGGGACGAGGCACTGGCCGGGGACGTGGCCTTCGACAAGGAGCGGCGCGAGTACATCCTGGTGAGCCAGGAGAAGCGCAAGCGCGAGCCGGAGCCTGGTGCGCAGGGGCCCCCGCGCAAGCGGGCGGGTGCGCCCGGGGACCCTATGCCCGGGCCCCTGGACCCCAGGCCAGCCGCGCGCCCCAGCCGCCGCGCTGCCGCCCCCGCTGGCCATGGCAAGTCCTCCGAGTGCTTCGAGTGCGGCAAGATCTTCCGCACCTACCACCAGATGGTGCTGCACTCCCGGGTGCACCGCCGCGCGCGCCGAGACCGCCACGTCCCCGGGGAACGCGCGCCTCGTGCGCGCTGCGGCTCGCTCAGCGAAGGCGACTCGGCCTCCCAGCCCAGCAGCCCGGGCTCGGCCTGCGGTGCCCCCGCCGACTCCCCGGGCTCGGGCCTGGCCGACGAGGCTGCGGATGAGAGCGGAGAGGACGGTGCGGCCGACCCTGCACCAGGTGAGCGTGTGCGCCTGGGCAGCTGGGTTCAGAGAGTGAGGGCCCAGGAGCTCTGTACCTGGGTGACCCGTGCCCAGGTAGTCCTGGCTCGGTAGCCCCGCAACCAAGTGGTCCCATGTCCAGATATCCCAGATCCCATGTACCCAGGCTGGGTAGCCCCGCATCCAGGTAACGCAGTACCAGGTAGCTCTGTGCTGCCGGGGTAGCCCTTCCCAACGTATCCCTGAACCCAGGGACGTCCAGTGCCCAGGTGACAGGTGCCTAGATAGTCCAGGCTCAGGTGACCCTCTGACCCCGTAGCCCTCAGCCCAGGAGGTCCAGGCCCAGTAGACTGGCAGGGAGGTGGCCCCGGGCCCAGGTAGT
>NW_024424230.1:2875448-2949937 GCF_017311325.1 Ursus maritimus
TTGGTGGCTTGCTGATTTTCAGGAGTGTGCCCGTCACTCCCCGTGGGGGTTACTGGGTCCCTGTTGATGTGGGAAACCTCGTTCCTAAGATCTCCGTGTCTTTTCTGTTTCAGGTACTCCCTGCCTTCTGCTATGCTTTCCAGGTAGGAGATGCGGGCTGTCCTGGCAGGTGCGTCTCTGCCGCTGGGAAGCAGAAGCCTCGTCTGAAGATGGAGAGATAAGACGTTGTCTGGCAGGCCTGTGTGACAGAAAGCCGTGCCCCCCCTGGCCGGGGAGCCCTGGTCCTGGAGATGGATCGCAACCGAGAGGCCGAGGTGGAGCTGAGAAGGGGCCCGAGCCCCACCAGGGCCAGCAGGAGCCCCGAGGTGGACGGAGACAAGGCCATGAGCCATAGCTGCTGCATCTGTGGCAAGAGCTTCCCCTTCCAGAGCTCCCTGTCCCAGCACATGCGCAAGCACACAGGGGAGAAGCCCTACAAGTGTCCCTACTGTGACCACAGGGCTTCCCAGAAGGGCAACCTGAAGATCCACATTCGTAGCCACCGCACGGGCACTCTGATCCAGGGCCACGAGCCGGAGGCTGGTGAGACGCGCGTGTCCGAGGGCCTGGACGGCTGTACCAGCCCCACCAAGAGCACGTCCGCCTGCAACAAGATCCTCAACGGAGCCACCCAGGTGGACAACAGCAAGATCCTGCTGAGGAGCAGCAAGAAGGAGGCCGCGGGGGCTGCCTGTGCCCCAGAGGAGGGCAAGGCCGCAGCCCAGTGCTCCTTCTGCAAGTGCCAGTTCGAGCGTAAGAAGGAGCTGGAGCTGCACGTGCACCAGGCCCACAAGCCGTTCCGCTGCCGGCTGTGCAGCTACATGACGCTGAGGGAGGAGTCCCTGCTGAGCCACATCGAGAAGGACCACATCACCGCGCAGGTGCCCAGCGGGGCCGAGCCCTACGCGGAGAACGGCAAGCCCGAGCTGACCCCTGGGGAGTTCCCCTGCGAGGTGTGCGGCCAGGCCTTCAGCCAGACCTGGTTCCTGAAGGCTCACATGAAGAAGCACAGAGGCTCCTTCGACCACGGCTGCCACATCTGTGGCCGAAGATTCAAAGAGCCGTGGTTCCTCAAAAACCACATGAAGGCGCACGGCCCCAAGACTGGGAGCAAGAACAAGCCCAAGAGCGAGCTGGACCCCATCGCCACCATCAACAACGTGGTGCAGGAGGAGGTGATCGTGGCTGGCCTGTCCCTCTACGAAGTCTGCACCAAGTGCGGGAACCTGTTTACAAACCTGGACAGCTTGAACGCGCACAACGCCATCCACCGCAGGGTGGAGGCCGGCCGGACGCGGCCCCGGCAGGGAGGGCGCTGGCAGGGCGGCCCCCGGACTCCCAGCAGCTCTTCCTTCAGTGCCTCAACCCTGCGCCCGCGGTAAGCGCCTGCCCACGGCAGGCGGGCGGCGCTGCGCAGCTGGACCTCGGTCAGCAGCACCAGGCCTGGCAGCTGGCCACGCGGGCAAGGTGGCCGAGCCGGCCGAAACTCGTGCACGGGCGTGGACGAGGCACTGGCCGGGACGTGGCCTTCGACAAGGAGCGGCGCGAGACATCCTGGTGAGCCAGAGAAGCGCAAGCGCGAGCCGGAGCCTGGTGCGCAGGGCCTCGCGCGCGGGCGGGCAGGCGCCTGGGACCCTATGCCCGGGCCCTGACCCCAGGCCAGCCGCGCCCCAGCCGCCCGCTGCCGCCCCGCTGGCCATGGCAAGTCCTCCGAGTGCTGAGTGCGCAAGATCTTCCGCACCTACCACCAGATGGTGCTGCACCTCGGTGCATCGCCGGCCGAGACCGCCACGCTCCCCGGGAACGCGCGTGCGCCGCTGCGGCTCGCTCAGCGAAGGCGACTCGCCTCCCAGCCCAGCAGCCCGGCTCGCCTGCGGTGCTCCCGCCGCCGACTCCCCGGGCTCGGGCCTGGCCGACGAGGCTGCGGATGAGAGCGGAGAGGACGGTGCGGCCGACCCTGCACCAGGTGAGCGTGTGCGCCTGGGCAGCTGGGTTCAGAGAGTGAGGGCCCAGGAGCTCTGTACCTGGGTGACCCGTGCCCAGGTAGTCCTGGCTCGGTAGCCCCGCAACCAAGTGGTCCCATGTCCAGATATCCCAGATCCCATGTACCCAGGCTGGGTAGCCCCGCATCCAGGTAACGCAGTACCAGGTAGCTCTGTGCTGCCGGGGTAGCCCTTCCCAACGTATCCCTGAACCCAGGGACGTCCAGTGCCCAGGTGACAGGTGCCTAGATAGTCCAGGCTCAGGTGACCCTCTGACCCCGTAGCCCTCAGCCCAGGAGGTCCAGGCCCAGTAGACTGGCAGGGAGGTGGCCCCGGGCCCAGGTAGTCCTGTCTCAGCCCTGCACCCTGGAGGCCTGGTTTCCCAGACCCAGCAGTCCCAGACCCAGGTAGACCCTGCACCCGGGTAACCCTATGCCTGGGTAGCCTTTGCCCAGGTATCCCTGGCCCAGGTAGCTTTGCACCCACATGGGCCCACACCCCGGTATTAGGTAGCCAGTATACACTTAGAGCTCAGGCTGGTGGGTGCAGACATAGGTGCCTGTCAGCTCCACTTAAGGCACCCTTCTTGCTGATTTGCCCGGATGTGTTTGCGTTAATTAACACCTTTGGCCTGTGGAATTAATGGTTTCTCTGGGGCATCAGTCATTTCTGAGCAAAGAACAGGTGATGGGACACGTCCAAGGCGTGCCCTCTTTCTCCTCAGTCCTAGGGCCTGTTCCCTCACCAGGCGGTGTGCGCACGCATGCGCACTGACAGTCGCTTCTGCTCTTCTCCTGTGCACCAGACAGCCGAGTAAAAGAGTAACTTCAAATCGGTGTGCAGTTATAATTAATCTCCTCGGATTCAAGAAACCCTGTGGGTTTAGAGACGGCTCATTGGAACAGATGACTTTCCAAATAGCAGCTATGTAAATATTTAAAGATGCTCGGCCGACTTTGTTTTCATCATTTTCCTACTTTTTATAAGTCTTAAGCATTCTGATATTTTATTCATTATTTTTTGTTTTGGATAATTTTTTTTAGTAGAAGATGATGTTCCAGGGACAGAGCTTATAACTTTCCTGCATCACTGGGACTGTTTTTCTCTTCTCCCTGGAAACTCGTTCATGGATGTTGCTTTTACCTGAAAGGCCAGGTGTGTAGAAACCCGAGAGCTTCAGCAGGGCTATTTATATTCTGTAGTGAGGAAAACGACCCTAGTGCATTCCTCCAAAACAAAACACAATTCTGTGTCCCTTTTTCCTTATGAGGGGTGTAGCTAATTCTTTGGAACAGAGTTTATTATAAGTTTATACTGTACATTATATGAGAGTCTCTTATAGTCAAATGGTACTGAGTCAGTAAAAGTGTGGAAGAAAGTTGTTTCTCTAATCCTGTAGAGAAGCCTGTGCTGACCCCGTGCACACACCTTGTAAGTATCCGTATAGATAAATGCACAGTAATGCATTACGCACTGACCCGTGTTGTTTCCCATCTCATTTCTTACTCATTAACCTGTGGGAAGGAGCAGGAGAACACGCTACTCTCTGAAAATGCAGTGCTCCTTCTCTGAGCCTAAGATTCCTGTAACAGTTTGTCGTTGTAAAACCTGGTGAACCCAACTGTGACCTTGGGTTGGCATTTTTGAAGGTTAAGTCTTGGTTTTTCTCTTGAAAAAGTTTTGATAATTATAGATTTTACTGATGACATTCCAATAATACTGTGACTGTTTTTGGAGCACATTGGATAAAATATTAGGTTAGAACTAAATCTTTTTTTTTTTGAAGATAAATATATATATATTTTAAAGATTTTATTTATTTATTAGACAGAGACAGAGACAGCCAGCGAGAGAGGGAACACAAGCAGGGGGAGTGGGAGAGGAAGAAGCAGGCTCATAGCAGAGGAGCCTGACGTGGGGCTCGATCCCACAACGCCAGGATCACGCCCTGAGCTGAAGGCAGGTGCTTAACTGCTGTGCCACCCAGGCGCCCCAATATTTTTAATATTTGGAAGAGCTCTTGTGATTGCAGTCAGATGATTAATACTCTAATTCAGTAGTGCTTTGAAAATGTTGGAAAGATCAAATGATTTTCACTATACATTGGAATTTACTTTTTTCCATCTCAAATTCATTAAATTTGAGATTATCATTTACCTCCTAATGAGATTATGTGTATTTTCTATATGTGGTCTGTTTTTTTTGAGAAACTTGATACATCAGATGTTTCTGTAACAAGTTCACGTATCCTAGTGGAGGTCAACAAGTTGACAGTACAATCAACAGAATATTGTAGTTCACTGAGAGACCAGAAGAAGAAATTTATGTCATGACAGTGGCATAAAGTGTTGAAGAACATTGTGGGTCTGCATGGGTACCTTTTGTGAGTCTGAAGGGCAGAATCTTTGCTTCTCAAACTACAGACTTCCCAAGCTCAGCAGGCCTTTAATGGTCCAGCGTGGGCAATAAACCCCTGCCTCCCTAGATGTTCTTTAAGGAGTGAGCTGTGCATTACATGCATGTGAAACTCACAGACGCTCCCCTTTGCAGGGTTTGGCTGAGGACTTGGGAAAAGCAAATGAGTATTTGAATCCTCTGTTTTGATCTGCAGTGTGCCTCTACTATTACTAGAAGATGAATTACGTCTTTGTACATATAGGCAACTTAAAATTCTTACAGAGCTTTGATGGGATGGCTGGCTAAGACTGATGGAGGGAGTATGTGCAGATTGAGAACAAAGTACCACAGTAGGTCCTGTAAGAATGAATCTGGCTTCTGGTGGGAGCAAAGGTGAAGTTAGACTTCTTTGTGACTTTTCTTAGTAAGTCCCCCTTGTGCCATAATTTTACCCAAAGATTTTTTGACATCCAGGAATGGATTTGAATGCTGCTTTTGGCTCTAGAGAAACTTTGCATTATCAGATTAATTAAAACAAACTTTTTTTTTTAATGAAACATTTCTTTGTCTGTTGAGTATTGCCATGTGGTTGTTTGGAAAGCTCTGTCATGTTCCCTTTACTTCCTCGGAAAACTGGGTCCCAGCAGCCCTCCTTACTGACCAAAACTGGTAGAAGAGCAAGCTTGTGAATAAAAGTCAATCAAGTAAAAAATATGTTACTGAGATAGATTTCCGTCCTCCACTGAGAAAGTGACGTAGCCCTGAGCGAGAAAGTGCACTTTTGGAGCTCACGAAAAAATGAATCCTTTTAATTAGAGAAGAGAGGAGCATTGAAAGGGCATGCAATTCAAGTTTACAGAAACGAGCACTTCCAAACAGAAAGCAGAGTCAGGGCCCTTCGAGGTCATCACGAGGACAAGGGAGTGTTATTTCACAAGTAAATAAGCCGAAGCAGGATTCTGCTGAGAAAGCTCGTGGGAGATTGAGGCATGATGGACCCCTGGTGAGCATGTCTTGAAGAGGCGGGTTCACAACCCGTGCCGTTGTGAGAAGACCTTTGGGTGGCCTGCCTTGTCTCGGGCCATCACAGTTGTGTCCACCTGCCTTCTGGCAAAACGCCGAGGACGCCATTCCCACCATTTGCATATCTGCATATCGTTTCTGCACGTGACTACGTAGGTTTTGACCATTGCTCGTTGTTCTCAACTCTGCTCTTACATCAAATCTGTGTTCTGTGGAGCCCGCCTCTCTACATCTTCGGATACTCAGTGCAACTTAACTGATAGTAAAACCTCAAGTTTTTGGATGAAGTCCTGTGAAATCGCCAATGTTTGTTTCTGACCCACAGGCTATCGGACCTGCCCAACCTGACAGAGGGGCAGGTCCTAAGAACAGGTGCCACAATATTATATGCAGTTTGAAGAATTAAGGAGAGTTTCCAGAACGGAGCAATATCACCAGGGAGTGGAAAGACAATTGGAGGAAGAAGCGGACTTCGTTCAGAAAGCCCCTGTTGGCCTGGCTCTCTCTGCTCGTCGCCCCCTCCAGGCCGACAGTCTAGCACATCAGGGCTCATCTTCTTTCCCTCATAATGGAAGAAAGATCCCCCGCCTCTTAACCATGAAATGGTGGCTGAGCACGTGCCTTGAGACAGCGGCGACCGCGGCTGTGCCAGGGCGGGTGAGGAGGGCCCACCGTGGCCGGGCAGCTGGCGCAAAGGTCCAACAGCCGTTCTTTCTGTGTATTAGAGCACTGAGAGTCATTGGAACGGCCCAGGAAGACCATGTTCTCAGACGTCCACCTGTTGTAACAGGCTTTCGGGTGAACCTAGCTCACAGAGGTCGATGTGGAACGTAGGGGTGTGCTGGGAGGGGCGTGGCAGTGGCGGCTGGGCCTGCTGGGACGGGAAGCTGTTATTATTACTGACTTTAGAGTTTGCTTTAGCATAGAGCAGAAGGAGCTCTTCCAGAATGCTGTGTCCTCATGGCGCTTCTGCCCAAATCCGCTCGAGATGTGTGTCCCGAGCGGCGAAGCTGGGACCTGTGCTGCAGCCCCACGTGGTTCTGGTCGCCACACGGCTGGAGTGAGTGGGAGGGCCTTCAGCATCGGCCCGCCCGGAGGCTAAGCTGATCCAGCACTACAGCGGGTTGTGGATAAGGGTGGGGAGAGGGTCAGTAGGGTGGGACCGGAGCCACACGTGCAGACAGGAGGTGACAGGATGTGGCTTGCCTGGGGGATGGAGAGCAGGCACACCTGGGGACACTTCTGTCCAAGCACCAAAGCCTTGCTGGATGGAGTGTAGCAGGTGGTCCTTCCGAGGGGGCCCGGGCTGGTCGGGGGCCTCTGCCTCAGATGAGCTCGGGGACCTGATAACAGGGCCAGCTCTTGAGTCACCGGGCAGTTTGCTCAGGCTCGTTTTGTCCAGTTTCTCCGTTGCTCTGGCAACCTGTTGGTCCCTGTCAGCGATATCTAATAAACGTCCACACAGACTGAAGGCCGCCCTGGAGGGGCCCCGTGGTGCACCCCGACGTTGGTGTCAGGTGCCGGGCCGTAAATAGAAGATGCTCTCTGCCGTGTGGCCGATGCCAGGCCCCACGCGGCTTCTCCTGAGGTCGTTTCCACCAGTGCCAGATAGTTCCCGTCTCCCTAGCGCTGGAGATGACGGAAGAGCAGGTCTGTTCCAGGTTCCGGGAGAGAGCCCTAGAATGCCCAGCACATCCAGCCGCACGTGAGGGGAGGCCATGTCGTCATGGTTTTACACCACACTGAATACTGAGGCATCTCAGAGTTGGAAACCCTCCTATTAATGTCTTATTTAGTATGAAAATGCAGTGAAGGTCTTTAAGAAAGCTGTTCAGATGTACTTGGCAGTTGACAGCAGAACGCCCTGTGGTTTTAGCCTGCGTCTTAGCAACCAGAAACCACCGTGCGTCTGCGCTGGAAACACATACACCTGCGAGGGGGACCGTTCCCGCGGCACCCCAGCGCCTTGCTGCGCTTTCTGAATTATCCGAGGACGATTGAATTACAATGAGAAGAGTGTCTAAGTATGTTTTCTTGTATTTCGATTCTTCAAACAATGGTATTTATGCATGGCACGCATGCTAATATTTGCTTGAGCAGAATGCCGCATTCTCTGACCTCCTAGAATGAATTTATTATAGCGTGAAAGGCGTCAGACTCTGGAAATGCGACTCTGGGGTTTTCTTCCTTTCACTGAGAGACACATACGGGATATACATACACGGGGTGTACGGCAAACACCACGCAAATGTTCGGGTGCTGGCATCACTCGCACACTTGCTATCTCTTTCTTAGTTTCTGATACACGACAGGATCACAGGATTTTAGAGCTGGAAGGAGCAGAGGTGTTTCGTCTGTCCCCATTTTATGAGGGCAGGAACCGGGATACAAGGAAGTGTTATAGTTTGCTGGAAGCTGTACGGTGTGTGTCGTGGAGGGCAGCACGGTTGGCACATGCCAGGTAGCAAGTCAGCTTTTGCACTGAGGACCAGTGTGCTGTCCGCTCTTGAGCTCCACGAGCATCCGGTCCCCTGGCGGCTGCATCAGGCTGCGATGCCACGTCCCAGGGGCTGTCGTTGCCACACTCCTCTGGTGCGTGGCATGTGGTCGGCATCCTGTGGACACATCTCTTGTTGGTCCTAGAGGGAGACCTGAGCCAGGGGCCTCAGTGTCCAGTTTACAGCCTAGGAAAGGGTCCCTGTCCTGCTCATCCCTCAAGGTACAGGATGGCCTGGACCCCGTGTGGGGTTCTGGATCCCCTGTCTGCACGGAAGCTGGCTCTGAGGGCGGGGTCAGGTGTACACTGTCCAGCCGCATCCTGCCGGGGCCGAGCACCTGTTGCACAGGAGCCTGCTTGTGGCGAGCGTTCGGCGGGCGTCCTCTGCCAGCAAAATTAACCATGTTCACGCGTTCTAATAAAAAATGAACGCGCTGTGTCTACAGAGAGTCCTATTTGATGTGTAACTGCTTTTCTACCTTTTCTGCCTTTGGTTCACATCCTAAATTCTGTTGAGTTTTTGTCGCTCTGCCGTAGGGATGATGCTGGCGGCCGTGATTTCCGGCTCTGTCCTGGAGTTTCAGCGTCACCTTTGCCATTTTGTCGCAAAGAGGGGCTCTTGGTCTTTTCCGCTTCAGACTTGAGCTTGTTCAAAGGGCTCTTCTTTGTGGATTTTGTCCATCGACGGGATAGAAGTCAGTTTGGTTCTTCTGCCCTGGTCCTGTGAGTTGTGGCAGTCCACGGGAGGGCGTGGATCGTGCCCAGGCTGGGAGCATCTGCAGAGCAGGCTGTATGATTTGGCTTCTGGAAAACCAGCATTTGCTAATTGGGGCAGGGGTCGTTCCCGGTCAGCTCTGGGGGAGGGTGGCCATTCACCCAGTGAGTGGGGCAGCACCTGCTGGTGTGAGGTCGCCCTGAAGATGCTGCCCATCTCTGGGCCATCCCAGACCCGTGCCAGGCGTCCCTGATGCGTCCGCACACCTGCTGCCACGTGTACGTCCTCTGCACTGGTGATGTGGCACCTGGCACGCGTCCACCTTTTCTCACCGTTACCAGGTGTTTGTTGGAAACACAGGGCCCGTCAGGTAGCAAGTGGAAGCGTGTAGCTCCTTATGTGGCCTTCTTGGACCAGAGCCGTGGCCTGACTGGCCAGTGCAGTCCCGTGGTGCACCTTCACTACATCCTGATGCCTTGTCCAGAACCCCCCACCTACCCTTTGCATGGCCTGAGCGTGCCCTGGAAACCCCTTCCTGCCACCGTGGCCAGTCCCGCCTGCCTGCTGGGTGACCCCGGAGCCTGCGTGGGTCACTGCCGCTCTGTCCCGGGAACTGCTCCTCTGTGCTGTTCCGTGCTGCTTGTCTTGTGCCAACATGGTCCTCACCTCCTGTGTCTTCACTCTTCAATCTCATCGAGGGCAGGGCTTCGCCTCGTCCATCCCGCCGGCCCCGTGGCAGGCGCGACTTCAGCTGTGGCTGGTGGCTGCACTGGGATGGAGCGGGCGTGCTTTCAGTTTTGCAGTGAGCCACACTGAGAACCGTCCCTTGTGGGGGAGATTTTGCGCAGGAGTGTGTGCTTGCTGGCTTCTAGATGGCATGTGACCCGTGGTAGTGGCCTGGGACTGACAGCGAGGGTTCGGGTGAGAATCGGTATTCAAGATTTTCAGACCTCTGCCTCCGAGGTTTTAAACCATATGCACGTGGCCCAGCCCTGTGGCCTCTTTGGATGGCAGGAGTTGGCTACTTCTGTGGCCTTTCTGGCCAGCGTCAGACTTGGGATCGGGACTTGGGACGTTGCCTTTCCCAAGACTCTGGCCCTCCCATCCCAGGCTGGTGGCCAGTGTCCTGGGCATCGCTGCTGTGCAGGGGGAGCAGAAGTGGGCTGGGCCTGTTCCCAGCACCTGAGGACACGCAGCTCATGCTTCCCCAGACCTGGCATCTCAGGAAGCCCAGACTTAGGTCACTGCGTGGTTCCTCCCTTCCTGCCTCGTGTCCCCAGCAGTTGCCACTCAGCGCGGTGGTGGGCACGGCGCCCTTGGCCTGTCCCCTACTGGGGCCATCCTGCGTGTGCAGGTGGTGACTGGTGAAAACACCGCTCACCTGTGTGGTCCGGGACAGGTAGGGCCCTCCTGTCCCCCCACTGTGTCACCACGGAGCCACGGTTGTCCGGAATGCCTGGGAGGAGGACAGTTCGGAGCCCACGGTGTCCCTGCCCGTGGCCACTGCACGGTCAGCCTTCTCCATGGCGGCCTGTGTGTGGTGTGCACACTGAATTATTCAGTGAGTTTAGACTCTCTCTCTTCAAGCATTTAGCCTTTATTTGGTAAGTGTTTCTGTTGTGTGCTCATCTCTGCACAGATTCTTCATGTTTCATTTATAAGTTTAGTTCTTTCTTTTTCTTTTTGATGTCTCCTAATATCCTGTGTGCTGGACCTAATCTGAGGCCAGTTCTTGGTGAAACCTTTGTAGACTGCTGGTTGGATTGGGATTTGCGTGCCCAGTTTGCATAAGCCTTTGCGTGTGTTCAGACAGATTGCAGTTTTAGACCTGTATTTTACTAGAATTAAAAAGCGAGGCGTGGTCTTCTCCAGATGAAGGTCAGAAGGTCACAGTTTCCTTGCTGGAGTCTTACCTGATTCTGCGGGAGGCGAGGGCAGTCCTATCCGTTTGCAGGGAGCCTCCCCTCCTGTTTTATTTACAAAGGCAGATGTTGATTTGAGACAAGTATTTTCACAGATTAGTAAGACATTTGGGCTGACTGCAAGCTGCCAAGTACGTTCTTGCAGACGTGTGCCAGATCTGAGTCTTACTCATAGCCTCTCTTCTGACTGCAGAACGGTTACGTTCAGCACGGTGAATCATGTGTTCCAAATGTACTGTGGCCATTGCTGTCGCTCCGTGACCTCACGGGTTATTGCGGTCTCCCATCTACAGTGGTCATCAAGTGGGACCCTCTGGGGTGTCGGGCATCCTATAGAGAATCTGGTGTGTGCCCGAATCTAGCTCTCGAACCCCGCCGAAGGGCGTCAGCTTCCTTCCGGGTCACAAGATCAGGCTGTTACACGCATGAGCGTCTGGCGATGGATTCCAGGGTGCGAGCGCCATTGGACTGGTTCGTTAATTGGATTGGACACCTGGAGAACGTTGTTGGTGATACTGAACTGATAATCATCTCCAGTTTTCACTTCTAGTTACCATAGTTCCTTTGATATAAGACTCGTTTATAATAGCGCTGGTTTCTAAAACATGGATGACTGCACAGTTCATGGCATAGGACTAGGCAAATGGTTTTGGCATTAGATTAGAAATTGATAGTAGTGTGGTGGATTGAACATTTCCATTTGAAGGAAATCTAAGTCAGTGTGTTTTCAAAAATGACGAAGTACGGTAGGAGGGTCCATGAGGTTGAAAACAAGGCATGAACTTAAGAGCTGTTTTTATCGTAAACCTCTTTTATTGGCAGAGAGGTACCAGTGACAGCCTCAGGAAGCAGTTCAGCATGTCACCAAAAGACAACTTGCAAAGTTCCTGAATTTTAGGTGTTAAAGGAATTGCAGAGTTCTGACAGGAGATTTTGGGAACTCTGAACATGAAGGTTCTGGACAGGTTGTATGCAGAGTATCTGCAGTTTCCATGGTGATAAGCCTACACACCACTTAGAAACAAATTCTTCATATTGTTTTGAAACCCAGTTACAAAAGGGCATCATGCTTGCAAGTTAGTTATGAATAGATAAAATTGCTTTTGCAGAAATGCCTTGCAAGCTGGACAGCACTTGGCAGACATTAGAGTCGCATACCTTCCAAATAGCCCCTGTTCTGAACATTGCTTTTCCATTCTAGGTCAGAATTAATTAATTTTTCTTTTCTCTCTCCCTCTTTCCCTACCTCTCTTCCTTCCTTCCTCCCTTCTTGAGGTAAAGATCTTTTCCTGTGAATTTTAGAATCTGATGAGGGGGGTTTGCTGTGGATGTTTTCAGGCATTTTTAGAGCTGTGCCACACCTGTGAGGGGGCAGAGCACATCTGGGTGGAGATGAGGCACTGGAGGTGACTTCCTGTCACCCACTGGTCCATACCCACACACCCACCCGGCAGCTGGTCATGGTCTCCCCCTTCCTGTTCAGCCCCTTTGCTTCTTCCTTCCCCCTCAGATGGGTGAAAGACAGTGTGGAAACGGCACCATATAACACCAAATACCTGGCCCACATGGTAAGTCATGTTATTGGGGGGCAGTGGGTCCTGGGGCTGTATGTCTAATCTTGGAGGACTCCTGTGCTTGCCGTCTTCTTTCTGTCCCAAGACCAGAGACAGAATCCCAGATCGTGGCCATTGGCCACAGAAACACCAGGAATGGAGCGCCCTATGAGCCTCGTCCTGGGAAAGCCCATCCCTCTGCCCTGGCTGCAGTGTGAACTTGTCACATCGCCAGTCCTTCTGGTGCCCTTGGTGGGCATGAGGGTCTTCCCGGGCAAGGTTAGGGCCCCTGGACCCAGTTTTCTTGCCTAAGGACTGCTCACCTCACACTCCCCAGGCTCTCCCTTCTCCCGAGGCTGCCTCCCTGGCCCTGCGTCCCTCACAGGCACAGCGGTGGGAGGTGGAGGAGGGAAGCAAGGACATTGCCTGGGCCCGACCATGCTAGGTGCATGCTGTTGATTTTAGAATGCTGTTCCTCCTTCCGAAAATCGACAGGTCTCTCATGAACTCATGCCGACTGCAAATAATACACCTTGTTTGAAAGTGCACGAATAAAAAACCACCCTTCATTGCTCTCCCTCACCTGCTGGAGAGACTTTTTGTTCTTTTCAGTCCTTTTAAATGTGTTTACATATGTTCGTGTATGTGCATATGTACATTTTCTTGTTTTGATACCTAATAAGATTATTCTGTTCATTCTGTTCTGAAACTTGCTTTTTCTATATAATGTCTTGGAAATCATCCATGTTGATAAAGGTATTTGCTTCACTCTTCAACTGCCTAAAAGTAGAATATGATCATACTTTATTTGCCTGTTGATGGACGTTTAAGTTGCTTTGTTACAAATAGTGCTGCTGGTAACGTGGATCATTGAGAATGCTTAGGAGTTTTTCCAGACCGATTTCTTAAGTGAAATTGCTCGTTTGGGGGAGTTTGCACGTGTTCTATTTCTGTAGATACTGCCAGGTACGCTGTAATAATCCCCGTGTCCACCAGCAGATTGTGAGTGTGGCCATTGTCCCATGCATCAGTAATACCAGGGATTATAAATATTCTACACTTTCCTACCTGAAAGAAGAAAAATGTTATTTATTTTTTTATTGCTTTATTTTCATCTTTCTGGCTTCCGTGAAAGTGAGCATGTTTTCATGTTTGGTGGCCATTTGCGTTTTTTGTGTGAGTTACCTGTTCATGCACTTTGCCCATTTTTTTTTTTAAGATTTCATTTTATTCAGTTGACAGAGAGAGAGAGAAAGGGCAGAAACAGCAGAGGGAGAGGGAGAAGCAGGTTCCCAGCTGAGCAGGAAGCCCGATGTGGGGCTCGATCCCAGGACCCTGAGATCATGACTTGAGCTGCAGGCAGACAGTTAACCGAATGAGCCACCCAGGCGCCCTACTTTGTCCATTTTTATAACGTGGCATTTGTCTTTTTTTTTTTTATTAATTAACAGGACCTCTGTACATCATGGAAATGAATCTTTCATTGTTCGCTTTACTTCTTTTCACTTTCTGTTTGTATTAAATCTTCTATTATACAAGTTCTAAAAAGCCAGAACTATTCATTTTTTCCCTTCATGGTTAGATGTTCCATGACTAACATGACTTAGATGTTTCCTGCCCTACCGTTCACATATTCTCATTGACTAAAGCGAGTCTGCTTTATCCATGTGCTTATTACTCCACATTGCATGAGTGCATGTGGACCTTTTGGTGGATCCTGTGAGGTATTTTTAATTTTTTCCCATATTGCTATCCCATTTTTCCAACGTAATTTATCCAATCAGCAGTCTTTTTGCTACTGATTTGAAATAGTAACCTTACCATATATAGAGGTCCATGGGCCAGCTTCTTCACCCAAGTCAAAGGCTTGGTAAGCCCAGCAAGTGTAGGTGTCAGTCTTAAAACACAGATGGGGTATCTGAGGTTTTGACTTTCTCAAGATTGTACTGATAATTGTGTTGAAACTGACATGTGAGTCCCGAGTCAGTGCTCATTCTGTTCCAGTGCTCAGGCAGGGAGGGAAGGCAGGGAAGAGGTTTCCAGGAGGAGAGAACGGAGATGCGCCCTGTGCATCCTCGAGCTGTACCTGGTCTCTCTCCAGGTCTGGGGCATCCCTGACCAGTTCTGACCTTCCCCTTCGCAGCCAAGCTCTGCTCCAGAGCCCTCCCAGCCACAGCAGGCCTCCAGCAGGGCTCCAGCTTGACGTCTCTGCAGCCTGCCGAAGGGAGATGAAGGAGCACGGCTGGGTCCTGCAGGTGGACTGACCCTTGCTTGCCTGCACGGGACCTTCAGAGTCACAGAGGATCGCAGAAGCCCCGTCCCATTACAGCCTGTCAATAACGGCTTTTCCTCCATTGCCTGTGAATAGAGTCTACCCTGGTCAGTGAGTTAATGACAGTGCATATAAATGAAAAATAATTTTTCTCTTCGTATGTGATGTTTATGTGTTCCATCAGCATTTACACATTTTGGACCATGTGTCTCACTCACACTGTGCTTTTTCTGAAGTAATTCATTCAGATAATGTGTTTCAGATAAGAACAAGTCAGAGTTGCCAGATTCAGTAAGTAAAAATAGAAGACACCTGTTAAATTTGGATTTGAGATAAGCCATGAATGGTACTTTTTTAGTCTCTGTGTGCTCCGTATAGTATTTGAGACATCCTTGTGCTAAAAATTACTTGTCGTGTATCTGAAATTCGGGTTACCTGGATGCCCTGTGTTTCTTCTGGAGAGCGTCTTTGTGATAAATCTCTTCGGGCAGGATGCTATTTTCATGCATGCAGGAAATGTCTAGTCTCATTTCCCAACCTACTGGTTGGCTGGTTCAAGCCTGTTTAAGCAGCTCTCTGTTTGTTTACTACTAGACAGGGATGTTGGTTGCCTCACACCAGTGAGTGTTCCAGGGATAATTAGCTAAGGGGGAGAAGGGAGGACCCCACAGTGGAGTTTGCTCTCTTCCAACAGTTTACACTTGTTGACGATTCAAGCACACGTTATTAGCGCTCTCGAGGGTCAGAACAGTGCTTGCAGAAAACGGGATTCAGGAGCAAGTAAAAATTAACCTCAGTCTGTCAGCTTGATTAAAAAAATAATAGCAGTTTCTAACACACACAGTTGTGTCAAGTTCCTTGAGTCAGGGTGGTCGGCTGTCTTTGAGGACGGTGTGTGGCGTGAAGGTGTGCTGGTGGGTGGGGTTTCCTCCCAGGATCTGATGCCCTGAGGGACAATGTGCAGAGTGCCTCTTTGGCACAGATGTCCGTCATCAGACTGGAAAGTTCTGTGTTGTTTGGAATTTTGTAGGTGAAGTTTCGGTGCTGGGGCCCTGCCGGCATCCCGTGTGTTGGCGCTGTTCATGGGCAGTGTCAGGATCCCTGGGGTGGCGTGGGGGCTGCAGCCTCTCCCGGACTCTGGGGGGCATTGGTGAACCCGGTGAGGGTGACAGTGTTCTAAGAAGACCTGAGCCCTACATGCCGAAACTGAGGTCACGTGTACGGGCCTCTCACATTAATTCAAATAAAAAGAGACCCAAGAATCCTTTGTTCAGATCGTACTTGAGACATGGAGGGATGCTTTGTGATCCCAGTGGTCCGTGATCTCTAGGCTGTGATTTTTGCAAGTAATCCTGAGTGAGTGGTTCAGGATCAACTCTCTCTGCCCAAAGTCGTATGAGGAAGTCTGTGTGGTGTGGTTTATTTAGTGGACATATTTCTTTTGGTTCTAAATTGATTTTATCTGTGTGTGATCTATCCTTATTTAGTTTTGGTTTAAACAAAAACTAAGTAAATATGTGTGGAAAAAAATCCATGGCAAGTCACCCCTCCCGTGGGAACTGTGTTCTTGGTGAACTGTGAAGAATACTGACAGTAGCTGTGGATTCCACGGCACAGATGAAAACATTGCAAAAACCATGGGCTCCTCCCGTGCCTCCAGCCTCACGGGGTATGCGAAGAGATCTTAAGTTCATTTTAAAAGATCGGTCTGTAATTGGAATAGAAGGTGCTGGAACCTGGTGTTCCTTTGAGATAAGGCCCTTGTGAGTCCGTGGCAGGGCCTCACTTCCCCTGAACGCCTTTCGGAGGTGAGCCTTCTCGCCTGCCATCACGTGTCTGGTCCCGTCTTGTTGCTCACAGGGCGTTTGAGGCCAGGTCCTGCCGGTTCGCACTGAGTTGGCACTGAGTTGGCACTGCGGGGACGTGTGTGCAGCAGGGCCCTCACGTTCTGTTTCTCCCCCCAGCATTTGGTCTGGGTGACTTTTCTCTTTTGAGCTTGTGAGAAAGCCTCCAGGTAGTTTTCCTTTTGGGGACTCTTGGCACCTCCTCCCTGGGAAAGGCCGCATGGAAATGCTGTCTCGGGGGGTCGTGTTGTGATCGATCCCGGCCCCGTCGGTGCTGCTTGCCCTCGGGATGGGAGCCTTCCCTGGAGTCTTCCTGTGCTCACAGCGGGCACGGGCTTTCCGTGCGGGCTCTAGGCGGCCCGATGATGAGATATTTAGAGTTGTAGACGTCAATAGGATTTTGAGAGGACATCTTGTCTTCTTTCAGTAGGTAAAACTCCATGACCAATTACAGAAATGAATTATCTTTGCTTTTTTAAAAAGATCCGTACCGAGGAGACTCTCTTCGTTGGTTTTTCTTATCTGTTCCAGTTGGTCACATGTCACGTATCATAGGCTGAATTTTCTTTCTCGCCTTTACTCCCTGCCGTTGAAACCACTGTGGCTCATCCCTTCCTTGGCATAACTGGGAACGCGTCTCCTCTCTGCACCCCCGAGGTCGTCCCACTCATCCTTCTCAGCCCCTGGCCCGTGCCCTCCGCGTATGTGGCCTGTCTGCTGGGTATCCCTGGTCCTGTGCCTCCTGGACGCCCAGAGGCCTATGGTTCTGCAGCCTTAGAACTGCCCCCAATTCAGTACTTTAATTTGAGATCATGCGTGCTTTAACCATTGCATTGACCTGCGTGTCTGAATCCTAGGTTTCCAAGAAAAGTGCCTCCCCAGTCTCATATTTTCAGGTTGGGCCCTGCTTCTATGTGTTCCCCACAGTCAGAGGGCATAGACAGACAGTCGGGGCCCCTCGAGCTGAGCCGGGTGGGGAGTGTGTGGCTTCACCCTTTCTTCCCAGTGGAGGAGCTGGGACACAGCCCCATGGGTGGAAGACATCTCTTAGCATGGCAGGGACGGAGCTGTCACCTGCTTCCGTCCTGCAGTCCCTCCAGGAGCCCCACTGCCTGAGTCTCCTTTCGGGCACAGGCTGTGCATCTCCGGCCAACTCCGAGTTAGTCTCGCCAGTTCTGAGTAGCGCCACCCGAGAGCGAGCTGGCTTTGTTAGCACGCACAGTAGCTTGGCTGAAGTTTGCTGGGATTTACTTTAAATTGCTCACGTAGTCTTAGCTTTACTTAAAATGACAATAATAATCATTGATAGTCTGGTGTATTAAGGAATTTTCATGATTAAAAAGGCCTTAAAATGGTCAAAGTTCTACAGTTTGATCCGTGCATGACACAGAAAAGCCCCTGGTGACTTGGGTGCCAGACCCTCGTGTAACTAAGATCTACGGAAATTTCTTCTCTATGGAAAACTCCATTTTTCTTTGAAAATACATGTTCTGTGGCAGTATATATGCTTTTTGACAGTGAGTAAAATCAAAGAAATGTGAAGTGTTGCCAAAATATAAGCAGTGCCCTGTGCAACTTCTAGGAGTCCTTTCTATGCCCGTGAGACAGTGCACTTGGAAGTCTTGTCAGGCTCGTGTGAGGATGTTGTTCGCCTCTCCGTTCTGCTCCGTCTGGCTGGGGGACACACCAGCAGTTCAGAGTGTGGGCCTGGTGTGCTCAGCGCGTCCTTCAGGCCAGCTCTCGAGCCATCCGGCAGCTTCTTCCTGGGGCAGAGGGTTGCCAAGGGAGAGCTCAGCAGGGGCTCGGCTGGATCCTGTTCAGCGCTGAGACAGGATGGAGCCTGCCAGCCCAGGACAGTGCCCAGGGACACGTGACCGCTTCTTAACACCCCGAAGCCCTGACCGAGGGAGGCCAGCTTTGTCTCCGTCGCCTGCAGGTGCCCCTGACTCCCTGCTTGGACGGGGGGACAGGTCATCTGCACAGGGTGGCTGGGAGGGCAGCAGCTGGACCCGTCCTGCTGGCATGTCTGTGGCCCCTCCTGTGTCTTTCAGGGTTGAGGATGACCTGAATGTCACCTCACGCTATGACTCCAGCTCCCTTTCCTGATTTTTTTTTTAAAGATTTTATTTATTTATTTTACAGAGAGAGCTCGTGTGTGTGCGTTTGTGGGGTGGGGAGCTGAGCGGGAGGGAGAGAGAGGAGGGGAGAGAATCTCAAGCAGACTCCTCGCCAAGCGCAGAGCCCAACGCTGGCTGATCCCACCACCCCGAGACCATGGCCGGAGCCAAAACCAAGAGCCGGATGCTCCTCCGACTGAGCCACCCAGGCGCCCCCTTCCTGAACCGTTTCCACGTCCGTAGTCAGCCCTGACCATGGGTGGTGCACGTGGGAAGAGCGGGGCTCATGTGTGTGGCTCTGGGAAGCGGGAACTGGGAACCATCAGACACTGCTGCGGTCAGCGGTGGATTGCTCCCAGAATCTTGCCTCTTTCTTCTCTTCTGTTTATCTTCTTTTGGGAATCATCAGCATGCAGAACTTGTAAAGCAAACCTATGTTTTGACCGTATTAGTGTTTTCCAAAGATTGCAGTCCGTGGAGGTGTGGTTAACCTCTGGCTTTGGTGACGCAGGTACCCGTCGGCAGACTCATCTGGGAGCTTTACTGCGAGGTATACATTTTCTGATTAAAAAACGCATTTCTGTTTTTGAATAACTAACTTATAAATGCTTTTTTAAGAAAAGAACGTCACACGTTCAGGAGCTATAACCGCGTGAATGTTCTACGGCCCAGGAAAGGCCTGGGAAGCACAGACTTCACAGGCACCGGAACGGACTCTGTGGCCGGTCGTTTCGATCATCTGTCAGGTGTAGAATATTGTTGCAGGAATCCACGGTCTTCCATGACGTAGCATAACCCTTGTGCCCCGTGCCCCATCGAGTTCCCACGAGAGCGCGTCTGCACGTACACAGAGAACTGGGCACGACCCTGTCTTGGCGGGTTTCGCTTCCTCCCGCGTCTGGCACTTTCCCGCCATTTGCGGCTCAGCAGGCTACCTTCTGGAACTCAGGTGTGTGGCTTACGCCCACGCAGCAGCGGGTGGGCCGTGGCGGGAGGCTCCTGCGGGAGCACCGTGGCCACCGTGGGGTGCCGCTGCGAACACGCACCCCAGCACGCTTGCCCCAGCTGCAGCTCACCAAGGTGTGAGGACGTGGGAGCAGGAAGAGTCGCCGCTCAGAGGGGGAGGCTGCAGAAATGCAGGGGTTGAACAGATACTGGACGGACCGTCACAGCCCCTGGAGCTGTGTCTCATCCCTGGGTCCCTGGGTGGGTTGCCCTTCCCCCGTGCCCCGGACCTTGTGCCCAGCCGCGATGCCCTGGCGTTCGGGTAAGGAACGAAGGTCAGGGTTTATGAAATGATAGTGTTTGTATTTGCACGTTCCCATGGATATTGTGTATAATTCAGTCGTGGTGGAAGATGCAGATAAGGAAGAAGAAAGGGATCCCGCTGCTCAGAGATGATTGGGCTTGATGTTTTGGTCCAGCTGTTCCTTTCTAGGCATAGCCGTCGTCTGTGTTCTCCACATACATTTAGCACGTTCGTCTCTCGTGTGTCACGTGTATATGCTTACACCTGCATGTGTGTGGAGAATGATGGTTTTACAGACCTTTTTAAAACTCACTGCAGTATGAGCTCCTGTGTACAGCCTAACATGAAGCTCTGGACACTTGACTCCCCCAGGGTCTCAGGAAGCCGAGCCGTCGTCACACATCTCTGGTGATCAGAGAGCGAGGTTTACGGGGCAGGACGGCTGTGACCTAGTGGCGACTTCTCCCAGAGGATGGTTTTATTCGTGAGGCCTTGTGAGGTGCACTTCACTGCGGGCTGGGGGACGTGAGGTCCCCCCAGACCCCCACCGCCCTCCGCCGCACTTGTGTGCTTACAGCGTGCGTCTCTGTGCTCGTCTCAGGAGGAAGGCACTTCTGTCCTCAGTTACTAGCAAACTGGGTCTACCATTGTTCAGTTTTGGTTTCACAGCTGAATTCTTTATATATTGTAAAGTGATTGTTCATTTTCCTCTTGCTCAGCACGTACTACAGGTTTCCAAGGGGAAAGTAGAGATTAATTACAGTTCAAGTGAAGCTATTGCTAAAAGGTTTTTGTTTCCATCTTGATTTTTTTTTCCCCACATGTAGGGTGAATCCGAGAAACATAATCTTCTTTTTTCTATTTTTCTCTTCATATTTTAGTTTAGTTTATTTTAATCTATGACAGGGTGAGTTACTGTTAGTGAAAGATGTCATGCCCAGTGGTGAAGTATTGGGGACAACCCCCCCAAAGGTATTGAGAAAGAGAAATTTAAAAATATTGTACTTTACTGACACATTTATTTTACTAAGACACTGTTTATAATTTGATTATAAGAATTCAGTCATAATTTGACTGCTAGGCTGATTTGCGTATTGATAACTAGCAAAACTGTAGGATATCACATTGAAGAGGTGACCAGGCTTATGTCTTTTGTGTATTTATGTATCTCTCCCCCTCGGAGGTCGAGCTGGTGTGAATTCTGACCAAGGAACTTCTGACACTTCCGCAGAAGATCAGTGACGTCAGTAATTCCATAAAAGGAACTGTGAATTTTTTTGTAGGGATAATAAAATGTTTAATGCAGTATTCTCTCTAATTGAAGGCTACCAAGTTAATGTAATTAGTTACATCAAAAAAGGGAGAAAAAAATCCTTTCAAGTTTTATTACTTCTTGGCTGCAAGCAACAAAGAAATACCAGAGGAAAATCTTGAGATAGCAGAGTGCAGATTACTTAAAGTGAGGGCCGAAGATAATGAAATAGTCCTCAGACTACGCATGTATTTAACGATTTTGACAAAGCACATGGGGGAGAAATTGATGAGTTTTGTTTTCAGATATGCTTGGGAAAGAAAAGTCATAAATGTTTTCAGATTTTGTGAAGGCTGAAGAGTTTTCAGATTTTAAAAATTTCTTGAGGTTCCTGGAGTCATCTTTAGGGCTCCGGTCTCCACATTTTCACAGGTTAGTAAGACGTTGAAAGGGCTGGAAGTGTACAGCAAAAGGTTTCAGGCTAAATTCGTGCCCCTGGGTGGGTGCCCTTCGGGGACAAGGGAGAGCCTGCTCTTTGAGGTCGGGAACGGGGACCAGACGAACCACACAGCACTTGTACCAGAGTGGACGCATTCCGAGTTCAAAGGCGCCTCGCGGGGAGCGGTTGCCAAGTTCCGTCAAATGGTTGCAAGCTGAGGAGCGTTGTGAAAATCTGTTTATTTCTCTGTATCACAGACCGTCCTGACCCAATATTCTCTTGAGTTATTTACGGAGGTCTTGCGGGCTGTGTTTGCCGAGCATGAGAACGGCTTGAGCTTTCCTTTTCCTCTCTGTGGGCTTGTTCACGGCAGCTGTAGCTGAGATCAAAGCCCATCCCCCCTTTAATTTGGGGAGGGAGAGTGGAGAAATGAAGATTGATATATATGTATATCAATATATATATATTTGGAGTTAACCCAGGAAGGAGGCAGTATGTAAGAAAAGGAGGGAAATGAGTATTTTCAAAGATGATGATGATGATGATTTTTTTTTTTGCCAGTGATGAAGTTATGGTTCATATGAGACTTGAAACATTCGTTTCAGTTACAGTAGAGGTTCGAGTGTGTGGTTACGACTTATTAAAGATGGCCCTCCATTTACTGTTCAGATGTTCGGATGTTTCAGGTGGCGTCTGAATGGTGCGTACTCGGGAACTCTTGATTTCTGTTTCTTGAGGTCTATGGGAAGAATCTAAATTGCCGTGTTCTCATCTGACATTTGGATTATGTTTTAGAATATGAAATAGGCTTCATTATTTGACTAAAAACCAAGAATCTGCAAATGGTAAGTTTGGATAACTTAACAGCGCTTGTCCGTGGTCAAGCAGAGGGAAGTTTACGGCTCCTGACGTAGCATAAAGCACGGGCACCACTCCGCGCTGGCCATGCCCAAGGACAGCCGCATGGAGACCCGACCGTGGATCTGGGCAGCTTCACCAGCTTTGTCTAAACAGAGAAGGAGTGGCAAGGTTCTTTTCTAACCTGGGATGCACGAGAACACGTTATTCCTGTGGAACTGGCCGCCTCCAGCACGACTCAAGTGTGGTTTCCAGCTGGGACGTTTGTAGTACTTGCATAAAATGTCTTCCTGCAGAGTGCGTTTCATTCCTGAGTTAGCACTTGTCTTCTTCGGGAGTCTGTCCTTCCCTTTCAGTAGGATGAAGCAATGCAGTGTGCAGTGCTAGACGGTGACCTTTTATTCAGAGTAATCCCCCATCGAGTGTGGAAGGCTGTAGCGTGGGAATCCGTTTATTCTGCTCGTATACGTCAGTGAATCTAATTTCCGGTTATTGAAAAACGTTTCTACCAGTATATTATTGGCTCATTTGCAAACTGACCTGGTTGGTGGTTGAAACTGGAGTGACTACTTAAAACCATACCTTTTTCGGTCGGAGGGATGCTGGCTTTCCTAGAAGCGCTTTTGTTCAAGGATTCAGGTTTCACTTCAGGGGTGGAAGCCGAGCCAGGAGAGTCTGCCCTGCGTCAGAAGCTCTGAAATGAACTCGGTCTTTAGGACAGAGAATGTGTTCCCATTGCTCTTTCAGCCAGTTTCTCTGAAAGGAGAGAAATGCAGTTTCCAATGAGCCCCACAGAAGCATTCTTTGCTGGGCACGTGGAGGTCCATTGTCTCCAAGGGTCCAGCAGACTCTGTTCCTTTCATGGCGACTTTTCCCGACCGCCCTGACTCCTGCCACGGAGCCTTCCTCTGAGTCTGAAACCTCAGGAGTGGCCCCTGCAGAAGCCGCCGCCCAGAGCCCACGGGGTCGGTGCCTCGCGGACACAGCCCTGCCCAGTCTCCCTGTGACATCCACACCCGCTCTGCGGTCCCTCCCGCGTGAGCTCTGTCCTTCCTTGTGCCATCCGGCACTCGTTCCAAAAGCGCTGGGGACGCTGACTTGGGGTGACGTTAGCTAGGTGTCCCAGCCAGGCCGGGTTTGCTGTCAGCAGTGGAGCGGTGAGCACGGGGAAGTTGGCGTTGGTCCCTACGTCTCAGACTCCCGCCTTCCCGTTCCTTGATCAGCTTTGCTGTGTCCGGGTTCCACTGAGCTAGCTCGAGGTTGTGTGTTCCTGGTGGGTCACAGAGTGGGTCCACCGCGGCGAAGCATTTCAGAGCGTGTGTGGGAGTGCCCGCAGGTGTGTGTGTGTGTGTGTGTGTGTGTGTGTGTGTGAGGACAATCATGATTATTCGTGTGTGTACATACATGTTATATACATATCATTTCATTTGAAAAATGGATCAAGGGCCAGATTCACTGTGGGTTTAATGCAGAATGTTCACTGGGATCTGAGGAGTTTATAGCATCGTTTTCATTTTCTTTCTCATGTTTTTTATTATACTATGTTAGTCACCGTACAGTACATCCCTGGTTTCTGATGTAAAGTTCGATGATTCATTAGTTGCATATAGCATCGTTTTCATGACGTGGTTGAAAAAAATTAACACTGTAATTTAAGAACAAAAGCAGAATTTACTAACTCATCTTACCTTTCACGTAATTATTCTAAGTAAGCCAGTTTGGCAAGATGAAGTCCTTAAGAAAGCTCCGGTGCTGTGAAGTAGGTAACCCTTTTAGGTGAAACAAATCCAAGAAACCCTAGGAAGAAAGTTTGACTCACAGGACTCCATCAGCTTGGGCAGCGGGTTGCGGTTTAAGCTTGGAGCCCTTGGAAGAGTCTCCAGACCCGGAAGGCTGACTTCGTGCTTCCCCGTGCCCCCCCTTCTGCCGGTAGATAAGGAGAGAGAGTGTTTGTCCTGTGATGAGCTAACTTCTAAACCTTAAACTTTAAGAAATTTCCGCAACTGAGGAAAGTCGCCGCTAGTATGCCAGCTTCCAATTAGATGATTTTTCGGTGAAATCTCACTTAAGTACATGTTAGTACGCTACTGCAGAAAAAAGCACGATGACTTGTTTCAGAATAAATAGGATTTTGCACAGCAGGATTGTAAGCCATCAATTAGTAATGCCGGAAGCCAAACAATAGGGAATGATGAACTTCTTTAATTTAAATGTTTAGCAATATGTGTGTACATGTGCACGCAAGTCTTTAAAACCCCTGAGAAATAATTTAAAAGTGAATTTGTTCAGAGTAAGAGCAAAAGATAATATGGTTTTGATGGCATCTGGAGTTTCTCAAAAAAAAACCTTCCTGTTTCAATGTTTCATTTTTTAGAAATAATATGAAATCCTTTAAGCAACTTGGTAGCTCTATAAACTTAAATATTGTATCAATTTGAGAAACCGTGTAATGAAACCTTATAAATAGGCTGATTTCCCTGGTCCCAAATACGTCAGAATGTGTTGGAACATTTTTGTTCCTGGAGTTCGTGAAGGCTTTTACTTGCTCACTAATAGTGTGTGCTTATGTCATTCTTTAAAGACCCGTTTCAGTTTTAGTTTTATCCAGTCATGCTTAACTCATGCCAGAGTGGGTTAGATTAGGGAGACATTTTCTGTCTTCGCATAAAATCAGTTTCTGGGGTCGGCAGGGTGGGGACGTGGGTGGGTGGAGTACTTGAGAGGATAAAGTCAAACCTGAGTCACATGAAGGGATAAATAACTTGGGAATGCCTCAAAAAATGTTAGGAAATAATAGGAAAAATTGACGCAATTGGAAATCCCAGTCATCCCGAAATTTACTGTTTTAGAAACTTGGCCTTTATCTTGTCCACACAGTCCTGAAAAGTGAGTTTAGCTCACTGGTGCGCCTGTGGTTGTATAGAAAACATGGATTCCGGGGCGCCTGGGTGGCTCGGTCGTTAAGCGTCTGCCTTCGGCTCAGGTCGTGATCCCAGCATCCTGGGGTCGAGCCCCGCATCGGGCTCCCTGCTCTGCTGGGAGCCTGCTTCTTCCTCTCCCACGCCCCTGCTTGTGTTCCCTCTCTTGCTGGCTGTCTCTCTTTCTGTCAAATAAATAAATAAAATCTTAAAAAAAAAAGAAAGACAAAGAAAACACGGATTTTTTTTTCTTACTTTAGTTCTAGGATCTGCCTGTCGATCGCTCTAGTGACCCGTCGTCGGCCTTGGTGCTGTAGGGAATCAAAGGCGAATGAGGTCCAGTGTCTGCTGTTACGGAGGTTTTGATGAGAACCGGGGGGTGTGCCGGTGTTTATCCACAAGTTACCCACCTCGCGCGCACACACACACACACACACACACACACGCACAGATGTAAATACACGATTATGTTCTATGTACGTTATGTTCTGTCTGCGCATATGTATATAGAATTTTAAAGTCCTGTAGTAGCAAGGTTTAGTTACTTAAATTCTACATCAAGGGCTTTCTTGAGAAATAACTTTCTGATTTGGGGGGCAAGGCTGGGGTCGTGCTGGGAAGGGGCAGAAGGGAGCCCTCCACGGGCGGAAATCTCATGTATCTGAGTCTTTGGCCCTGTTTCTGCAGCGTCACACTCTCAGTCCTTCTCGGAGGACCTGGGTTTCGACGCGCTTATTTTCGACGCGCTTATCTTCCCAGATGCGGTCAGAGGAAGGGGAGCACTCCTCCGCAGACCTCTGCAGAGCGGGGCATGTTGGGGCCGTGAGCGTGCATGACCCTGCTTGACCACTGTGTCGCTGGCGGGAGCCCAGAGACAGGGCTGCATGCAGTAAGGGAGACGTTGGACTCACTTGGGGCTTTTCACCATGACGGAGAAGACTGGGAAAGAGGCTCAGAGTTCGTAGGAGCATCTGTGAACTGAATGCAGCCCAGGCCTCTGTGGTCACCCCAAATTGTGTCCAGAAGGTGTTGAGACAGAAGGGTTCCCCTGGTCACCTGTGTCACTGGAGCCACATCTGTGCGGCTTGCCTCCCGCCTTTTCCGTCCACAGGCCTCCATGTCTCCGTCTGCCCTCCTCCTTCTTCCCCTGTTAATCCAGCATTCTGCAGCCCCTCAGAGCAAGATGGGGGTATCACCTGTAGCCACTCTTTCACCGGGGCTGACCTACAGGTCACCAGTTCAGTTCATCAAGTGTGAACAGACTTGCTCTGGTTCCCCTGCGGATCGAGGGGGTGTAGGGTGTGATGGAGGGGCAGTCCAGGGGCACGGACAGAGGCTGGGCAGGGTGGCCCTATGGGGGAATGTCCCCGTGGGCTCTCCATCCCTCCATCCCCAGCACGGAGCTCAGGCTCTCTGCCCTGCAAGTGCAGGAGCAGTGGGTGGGATGACGTTTGCTGCCTTGGGCCCACACTCAGGAAATGGGGCCGCATCAGGGATCGGTCATTGGAGTCACTTCCTCCATGGATAATTTACCTGATGATATCTGGCTGGTGCTTTGCCTCTATTTACCACGCTGTGTGATGGCCTCCCAGCTGCTGATGCATTCTGTCCTCTCAGAAACTCTTGGGTTTGATGCCCTTGGGTTCAGACGTTTTCATTTTTAGGTTATTTTGAGGTTACGTTGGTGAACGAGCTTTGCCAGTTTCCTTATCTCAGTGTCTGATAATCGAAAGTGATATCTAAGATATTTCCTTCAGTGTTTTATGCCGGAAGGATGGTGGCAGGTGCTGTTTTGCACTTTGCCTGAGGGCAGGACTCCCGGATATTACCGGAAGTGGACAGCAGTGCCCCTTGTGCAGCTGACAGGTGGCGTAGAACTCAGAGCGGACTCCTCACTTGACGGATGAAAAACAAAGGGCAGGACTGGGGTTTTGGGCTCCTGCGACCAGAGTAAGATACAGTCTTAGAACTTGTATTTGGTGCTTCTGGTTTTTGTATTTTGTGAATTTTTTAGAGTTACCAACACTTTGCTTCTCCTGTTCTGTCCTTTCTGTGGACCAACAGCCTGTGATAGCGGTGTTGCGATTTTGCTTTGTGTCCTTGCTCTTCCCGCTGTTTTCCAGTGTCCTGGAACGTTGTCTGGCACGGGAACTCTGATATCCGTGATCCCAGTGAAGAGCTCGAGCTTAGATGTACCCTTTTGGTTAACCTGTGTTTAATCAAAGCAGTGCCCTCCTTGCTTCATCGTTTGGAAGTTTTCTTGTCTGAAATATGGGGTGTTGGGGGAAGTCTGTTAATACTCCTTTTTGGAAGATATTCATCTTGAATCAGGAGGAGGAGCGGTCCTGTCCGTATCTGGCCTGCTGGCGGATGTTTCTCCGAGGGGCGTTAGGAAGGTGGCAGAGCACGTGTGTTTATCGTGTCATGACACCCGAGGCCTCTGTGTCGCCTGTGCCGGTCCTTAGCCCTTTGAGGCTGCCGTGTGGACTGGGAAGATGATAGGGCATTTCTGTCACCGGAGAAAGTTGATGGGATGGTGCTGACCTAGGGGATTCAAGGTGCTTCTCAGCTGTCTCAAGGACACGGCGTCTGTGACACAGCACGTCACAGGGGAGAGACTGTGAGAGCACTTGAGCTGCTCTTCTTTTGTTTTGATACCTGCAAGCTCGTGTTCCACCTAGGTGTGCGCGCTCCTCTGGCCGATAGACCGGGAGGGCCAGGGGCGCACTGCTGGGCAGGCGGGCGGGCGTTGGCTGGTGCAGGCTTAGCGGGCTGGACCCGAACCTTCCGGGAGACTTGTTGCCGAGTGGGTGTGAGTCGTACACGGCCGCTGCCTGATGAGCACTGGGGGACGAGCGACCCTGTCCAGGAGCCCGGAGTGGAGAATCCCTGCTCTCTCCCCGTCCTGACTCCCACAGCACCCAGCAAACGACCCATTCCAACACTGAAGGGCAGAAGAAGAGTTTCCGCTCTCTCCGAATAATTGGAAGCTTTCAGAGGCGCCGGGCTTCTCCTCCCTTGCAAGGAAGGCAGTTGTCAGGATTCAGTGCAGGCAACAGGACTTGCTGTCTGTATCTCAGGCAGGAGCATACATAGTACAGGGCTTTACAGAATCATTGGGTGGGCTGAGAGGGCCTGGCATGGGCTAGACCTCCTGGGGAGGCTCCCGGAACATTCCAGAATTGTCTGAGGAAAGAAAGAAGCCACTGTCCCCAGTCCTAAAACTGCTTTTGAAACCCTGGACAGAGGAGAATGGACGCCTGGATCCGAGACCCGAGAGCGGGAAGCTCTGTCCAGCTGCCACTGTCCCACTTCTGGGACCGCCAGGGGGCTGGCTGTGGGGGCCCCACACGCCACATCTTCGCCCGCTGGCCTATGCATGGCGCCAGCCACACGCCGCCTCTCCAGACCCATGTGGGGCCTCTCACGACACGGGGCTCACAGCAGACCTGCATGGGACAGCCTGGGGGAAGCACTCCTGCCCAGCTCCCAGGAGCGGCGGGAGGCCGGCCCCTGCACCCCTGCACACACGCCAGCAGGTGTCTCAGGCTGGCCGGGAGCAGAGTTTCAGTGTCCTGTCCTTGTAATTAATTCTGGTGCGTGAGTGGCGGTGTTCCTGCCAGCACAGTCATCTTTCCTGAGGTGAAATTCAAGTGCCTGGTTTTTGTTTTTTTGTTTTTCAAAATTAATTTTTACTGTTTCCTTCAAAATAGTCTTCTTTGTTTTTTTCCTTTTAAATGTCATTTGGTAGAAGTGTCTTGTGGGTGGTAGGATTTCCTGCGGTCTTTTGGGCACAAAGTGAAGGCCGTAGGATTTTATTAATTTTGATAATGAAATTTTTGTCATTAATTAAATTTGGTAGTGCAGTGTTGGTCATCCAAGAGTTCTTCTCTGGGATCCCTGATCTTACAAAAATAGGGTTTTCATAAATTTACATACATACTCCCGCAGGGAAAGGAACGCAGTAAGGACAGTGTTAACTTAATTTCCGTGGAGTCTTTTCTCTGGGCTCCGTCTTCTGGCTCGGTGTGTGTCCGTGTTTGCTTCCATGGGGAGCTTCCCGTCACGGGCTGGGTAGGCCTCTGTGGTGGGACCGTCTGTCGACTTGGCTTTCTGCAGCGGAGGTGGATCGGGTGGGTTGAACTTCCCAGGGGTCGGGCTTTGGCTGGTGAGTGGGAGGTAGGGCCTCTGTTCAGCAGAGCGTGGTTCAGTGTCTTCGGGCCCAGACGTTTGTTGGATTTTTATGAGTAGGCTCCACACCCGACGTGGGGCTTGAACTCACGACCCTGAGATCGAGCATCACGTGCTCCACTGACTGAGCCAGCCAGGCGCCCCTTGAGACCCGGAGTTCAGCTTGACTTTGCTTCAGAGTGTGAAGGACATAAATGGCCGAATGTTGGCCCTGACCCTTTACCGGAAACGTTTTGTGCGCTGAGGTGGTTCCTCGCTGGAAATCCCAGGGCAGATTTGTGGAAGTTGTTTTCTGTGGAGGGAGAACAGGAATAGTCACCACGAACATGCGTACGTTTACCAGTTTTGAAAGCCCCCCACCCCGTTTCCCGAGTGCCCCCCACTCCGCTGTCTTGTTCTCCTGGTGTCACGGGGGTGACGTTGGACGCGTCCTGGAGAGCCGCGTGCCGCCCTTTCCTAGTTGTGACCGTGAATGTGTGCGCCTCCCGTCGTGGGATTTTCAGCACGTCCGTTCTTTCAAGCCGCTGTGTCTGTCTCGCCGCGCACGGAGTTAGGCTAGAATCAGATTCCTTGGTTGTCCCTGGTGGCTGCTGGCACACAGAATGGGTCCCAGCAAGTGCGTCGCTGTGGGACCAGGGGGGTCACAGCTTTGCTCCTGAGCTGGCCGCTCGTGCCAACCCGACCCGAGTGTGGTTACAAGAGTGTTGCCCTTAGAGTAATTCATTAAACTTGGTTTTATTTTCTGAATCTGCGTCTTATTTTACCATAAAAAGGCCACGAGAATGAAGGGCGGACGGCAGCACTGTCTGGGGTGGCATTTCCTGCTCGACGGCAGCTTGGCCGGCGTTCCTGGGGTCCTGCTCTGTGCAGACGTGGTGGTCTTGTGCCCTGTTGCATTTTATTCTCGACTTCACAGACAGGCTTTAATCTGTTCTATAGAGGCGTTAACTCAGAGTTTCCTAACCTGCCCTCCTCGCTTGTGAGTGAGAGCACCACGGTTCCAACAGGTGGGTCTGGTGAAGCCAGGAGACTGTCCTCCCCGCCCCCGCCCCCCCCGTCCGGCTTATGCACCTGAGCCTGCACCAGGCAGATGGGAGATCAGGGCCAGGGGGAGATGCGTCTGCACGCTCACAGGTGTGCTCTGTGCCTCTGTCTCCAAGAAAGGAAGACCCTGTTTATTCCTGGATCATTAGTGGAGTTGTTGGGACTTGCCATGAAGAAGAATGTTATTGTCTCCTGGGAATTTGTATGTCTTGTGTGTGTACAAAAAAGCTCTGGCCGAAGCCTAGAAACCTTGATTGATGCAGACAGGTTAGCAAAACCAGGAAGGGTTGCATCGGAAGGGGAGGGCCTAGCCAAGACAGGAAAGCTCTCTTCACAGGCTTCCCGGTGTGCGTTGGAGGCTTCAGAGGGCGCAACGGCTTGGAGTTAGGTGGGTGGAGTCGGTGTCAGGGTGCATGGACGCTCGTCACTATTCCTGCATGCATGCGGGTAACGCCTACCCTGACAGAGAGGCCAGCACAGGAGGGACAGGAGTGTCGTGCATTGGGTAGGCTTGAACTAGAAGTGACCTTCCACCACTTTCTTCTCATGGGAACGGCCTGATTTCAGCCTGCCTCTTCTCTGCATATTTCTTGGGGGGCAGAAGGGACATTGGCCTTATTTACTGGGTCAGAGCGTGGTGCTGTCCAGTTGGAGTGGACGCCACTCATCCACATGGATCCCCAGCCTGTCAGACGGGACACGGCCCACTGCGTGCCTGTCACCCTGGTGGGATTACAGGTGGGCATCCAGACTGCGGGCAGTTGTCTTTTGACCCTAGCTGAGTGGGGAAATGCGGCACTGAAGCAAGACTGTGTGTGTCACACGCTTTGTAATTGCCTCACAAACTAACGTGGGATGTTTTGTAAAAACGCGAAAGGATTTATGACTGTGGTTGTCTGTGTAACTGATGAATCCTTCATCGTGGTTTTTAAATTAACTGTGAGCAGACCTGCTGCTGGATTATCACCACATACTTGAGTGTCCGGAAAATAAAAGGGGACTAAGAGCCTGGGGACATCAGGCTGTCCCGGCCTCCTCTGCGGATCCCTCCCCTCTTGTCTGGACACCTCCTTGGATGCCCCCTCTCAGTCTGGTGCCTGCCTCCTCGGTCTGCACACCTCCCTTCCTGGTCTGCGTGCCCCCGCGGACCTGTTCCCTCCTGGTCTGCCGTTGGCCCCCGTGGACCCGTCCCCTCCTGGTCTGCTGTTTCCCCACACTTCTGGCAGCTTGGAGTGTGTCTCATCACTCTTGGAGGCCTCAGTGACCCCGTACCCCCATCAGTAGGCCAGTCTATCTAGTACCACTTGACCTTTGCTGGGGTTCCTGTCCTGCCGAGAGTGCTGGGGCTGCCCCAAGTGCAGTTGGGGGTATCTGGGCCCTAGTCTGGGGCCTTTCAGCCTCGTGCTGTTGACTTCCGAGCTGGTAGCTTTGTGGCGGGGGCTGTCCTGGGCTCTGAGGGGTGTTTTGCAGTGTCTCTGCTCTCCATCCCTAGATGCCAGCAGCCCCCAACCCCAGAGACAACCAGACTTGTCTCCAGATGTTGCCAGACGGCCCCACCGTGGCAAAGTGTGTGTGTATATAATAGCTCAGGGCGGACGGAGTAAGTGGGGCGCGGCAGAGGGACGGGGGGAGCGGGCGCGGCAGAGGGACGGGGGAGGGGATGCTCCGCTCTGCTCCTTGTTTGCTTGGAAGGTATTTCACTTGCCATTTGGTAGACTTCTTGAGCACGTTTTAGTTTCTGACAGTTTTCACACAGATTAGGTAACACGCATGCTCACGTTCTCCTTGAACGTAAAATTCGCCTTTTGGTCCCTGCTCTTCACATTTAAACAGCGCTGATACCCTGTCGCAACAGCGCCGAGCCGGGGGACTGGGTGTCGGGCGTTGAGGTGTCTTTTGACCCATGGTGCCTCCGTAGACCCTGTTCGGTGGGACCCGTGTCCCCCGTGAGCTGGTGGGTTGCATCGTTGCCCTGGCTCAGGGAAGCCACTTCATCAGGTGCTTTCAAGGAGAGTTACTATCCGTTGATCCTGTTTCCCGCCCTGCACGCCTAAGCCACAGGTTTGGAATCTCCGCCAGAAGGGGCCGGGGGTGTCCTGCTTGCCACCCAGAGAGATAGCATTTGCTGCTGGGGGAGCATGAGGGTGGACGCGGTGTCTCCCATGGTTTGTCAGACTGTGCTCTACTGGACACCGCCATGCACGTGTATGTACCCCCCATGCACACGTGCACACACACGCGTGCACACACACGCATGCACACTCACACTGCAGTGATCAAAGACGTGGGGTTGTTGGGGGTTGGAGTGAGGTGAGTAGGGACGGTGGACCCGGGGCCCCCCATAACCTGTCCTCGTTGCCCTCCTGGTTCTGCGGTGATTGAGGAGGGGTGGCGTGCCTCAGTGGGTCCTTACCTCACTCCCTGCATTTGCTTAGCTGCTTTTCAGGAACTTACCTTCATTACCAAAAATTGGTACCTGCTCACGGGTGCTTTGCAGAAGTCTCTGGGGAGGACTGGCGTTGAGCGTCCTCATTCTCGTGACATGTTGGCCAGCAGAGCAGAAATGTCATGATTTCTGTCCCAGGGCAGGTGAGCTCCTGTGTGGGAACGGGCAAGCCGGTGGCGAGTCAGCACCGCGGAGTGGAAGCCGTCCAGGGAGGGCGCAGAGGGCCGCTCGTGACCCACCCATCTGGATGCCGGGCAACGGTTGGAGCTGTGGTTTTTGAAGACATCAGGACGATTGCATGTGACTAATAGAGTTTTTAGCCAGATTCTAAAAATAATCAGCAGTTCATTTTTTGCAGTTGCATGTTTTAGTTTTGGGGTGCATGTGTTCTGTAAATCGCGAAGTGGACGGAAGTCTGTGAACGGAGGCGGGAAGAGGGGACCTTGTCTTTCTGCCACTTAGCTCCTGGTGGTGCTGAAGCTCGGTCTCTTGACGTTCGTAAGGGTATGGATTGATGCTGTCAGTTCTGTAAAAATAGCCTCAACACACATTTTCTCCATTTAAAGAATGGTGTGTTCGTGGGATTTTCAATTTTGGACTTTGTAATTGTCTGGCTGTGGGAAAATGAGTGCATTCTCAGGACTCAGGGTCCTGTGTGTAATTATCGGGTTAGACAGTCGCTGACCCCTGCCGTCCTCCCGACCCAGGCACACTGTGGTTCCCTTGTGGGAAATCACACACGCATGTGTGTGCGTGCACACGTGCGCACACATGACTGGTCGTGTGTGGGGTGCACGGTGTGTGAGTAGCCGTGTGACCGTGTGTGCGAGGAGTGCAGGGCGAGGGCAGACAGGCAGACAGACACGGTGGTGAGCGAATGCCCCTGGCCGGGCCACACGGAGCCTGGGGATCTCCAGGGTAGTGATGCGATGACTCAGCAGCACTGTAGATAATTAACGTACATGAACACAGTCTATTTTTAGATGTGATTTACGGCTCTCAACCCTATGGCTTCAGCTCTGCCACCACACCAGTAGGTCTTTTTTGGTCCTGCGTGAAACTGTGAGCTGCCAGCATTTTGAAAGGCAAGGAGGTTGTAAATTAAGGGGGACGTAGTAGCCAGAGGAAGGTGTTTTTTAGGTCAGAGGGACCTAAAAGCCCGACGTGGAGCTGGTGAAGCAGTTGCTGTTCTCCAGTGACGTTAGGTAACGGGATTTGGACGCTCACTTCAGTTCCGGTTTTGCAGTCAGCAACCTTGCTCACTACCTGAGAGCAGCTCACTGTGCCCTTGCTGCGTTTGCAGCCTCTGTGGGGGTTTCGGGGGTCACATGGGACCCCGAGCACAGGTCATGGACTTTGTAGAACAGGTGAAGTGCAGGGAGCTGGTGGAACCTTCTGGGCCTCGGGAGCGGCGCTCAGAGAGGTCACGGGCCGACTCGGGGCAGCATCCTGCTTCCGTGCTGCCGGTTCCCATTTGTTCTCGTTTGATTTGATGAGCTGCCATCGCCTGTGTAGGGACAGAGGTGTATGCTTGGCTCACTTCTGAATCAGCAGGGGAATCTCTGGCAGCCCCTGAGCTGCTTATGTAAAGAGCTAATAAATTCGTTAGTTTTGACTTCGATGACGTCTCTAGCAAATAGGAGGCATGAGGCTGAGGCGTGACTTGTGCATACAACGTATGTCCTCGGAGAAGCCGCCCGCAGCCCATCCCTCCCATGCGTGCACACACACGTACATGCACACATGCATACACACGCGTGTGTGCCATCGTCGATGTCCGGAAATTGCCTGCACAGAGTCAGTGCTCCAAAATACTGCTTTTCTGGGTCATCTGCAGGGCTGGCCATGTTCCTGAATGTTGGAGAAACGCAGTGGAGTGTGCTGCCCTTCCCCTTCACCCCTGAGAGCCGGCGTCCGCGGCAGGCCGAGTTCCAGGCTGGCCCCTGTGTGCTCCTGCAGCTGTAGGACCTTCTCCGCACTGGGGGACACCGGGTGGGGGACAGGCAGAGTCACAGGGCCCTTCCTTTCGGGTTCAGGTAGCAGAATTCGATGGAAGTGCTTTCCTTAGCTTTAAGAAAGTTTTAATTCATAGATTCGGGCCTCTGGCTTAGTCACCCAGCTCCTAGTAAACAATCTCAGAAATCCTATTTTGCAACTCCTCCTCAAAATAGCAGTATGACTGAAATGGTTGAGAAAATACATGAAGTAATCGGGGCTTTTCCGAGATCCTCTGAGAGGCATTGTTCCATCAGGCTTCTGACTCTCTCTGTCTTGACTTCTGAAAACTGGGTAGGTTGACATGAGCCGTCATTTAGGAGCCAAACTGAAGATCCCCAAGAAGGGGAGCACAGTTACTGCCTGTTTATCAAAAGAGGAGGAAACAATGAAAAGGAAGGGATGGAGAAGTTCATGAAGGAGGAATGTACGTGAGCTCTTTTTTTCCTTTTGCATTTTAACGAAAAACATGCTAATTACAACCCCATGGTCACAACTCATAATGTGGTTTAGGCAGCCTGCCTGAGATTCCAGAAGAAATTCAGTGATGTGATTTGGGAAGAGTTGCTTAAATTATTAAGTGAAATATAAAACAGTTTTTTTCCACTGAGGATCTCTGGTGGAGTGGAACTGTTGAGATTTAATGTTTATATAAAGGTTGGAACTCCTCACGTGACACAGAACGTCTGTATGTGTTTTATACTCATTTATGCATTTGTAACCATGAAAGGCTGTAAGATCACCGGCTCAGCGTCCCGGTGTGGACAAAACCTCCAGCCACACGGGCTCTGGCCGGCTTAGTTAACATTCTCGGTGGCCACGTCTCTGCTCACGGCTTTGTGGTTCACGCTTCATCCTAGACCAGGACCATCTGTGTCAGGAATCATCTAGAGCTGTGAGAGAAGGAATGCTTGATATTATAGAATGGAAATGACTTTAATATAATATATAATATATATTATATAATATATATAATGTAATATATATAATATAGAATGGAAAGGATTTTAGTTTTGACATACACAAAACGCTCTTTGTGGAAGGATGTAGGAAATCCCGCCACACCGTGCGTACGGTGGACTGTGCTCCCCTTTGGAGCGTTCCCATCTTTCCAGGTGCCTATGGTAGTTATCCACCCCCACCGCCTCAGGGCGAGTCCCCTGAACCCGGCCTTGCATGAAGCTGCCCCACACAGCCCCGGTCAGCCCCTTCTGCTGTTCTAAAGTGAGCATGGGTGGGGAAAGGCCAGAAACGTGGTGGCTTTGCCCCAGTCCCACACGGCATGGGGGCGCAGTCATGGTTCTCCTGGGTTGCTGTGTGGTCGGTCACCTGGGCAAGTGCGGGATGGCCCCATCTGGGGGACCCCACTACAGGGAAGAACCAACTGTGGAAATGTTTTCAGTTTACCACCTACTTCCTGCTTAGTCTTGAATGACTGTTCCTGGTTTTCCAACTTGAAGCCCCGAGGGTCGGTAACTTGTATCCAGTGCGGAGCAGAATGTGGGACTCAGAACAGACGTGCAGACCTTACTTGTTGAATGAGGGGCCATTGCCAGGCTGGGTTACACTGGATGAGGGAATTTTCCGTATTAGATACGGCGGCCCCGCGACTAGAACTCGGCCTTCAGACTTGAGTCTGGAGGAGGCAAGGACCCAGAGCCACCTTCTTAGACAATATGGTGCTCACACCCCAGAAACCGCCTCTGTTTTAACTTTGAAAGAAATTGCTTCGAAGTCAAGGTGGAAATATCTGCTGATGAAAATTTTCAAGCCATTTACCTATGTATCAAAGTAGTTTAAATCAGTTGCTAGATCATTAAATTAAGTTTCAGCAAGTTGGACGCTTGAAGGTTCCGTCTCCCAAGTCTGATTCATAGAGATACGTTATTCCTTCTAACTTCTTGTTTGCCAGGTAGTTCGAGTGCGTCATTAGTTTAAAGCCTTCTGCACTTTAACCGTCTGAAAGTACTGATGAACAAACACAAACAGAAATGTGAGATGCTTGAAGACCTTTCGATGAACGACTTTCAAATGCTGATGAAACCTTTTCAGAAGAAATGGGCACGATTACGTTGACCAGTGTTGAAGGCACGTTCCTGGTGTGCATCTGTTGCTAATAAACTGTGTTGTCCCATTTCTGAGCTCAGGGACCACACAGGTAGCTGGGCAGGAGCCTGGGTGACAGATTGTGAGAAGGTGCCATCTAGCGGCGGACGGCTCGCATAGCGCACGGCGTCTGTGGCCGCCGGAAGCAGCTGCTCTAGGGGAAGCTGTCTTCCCAGTGCTGGGAGCACAGACGCAGTTCTGCAAGTCAGACACGTGCCTGATTTTAGATCTGAAGACTATACCAATAGATAATCTGATTAAAAAAAAAAAGATCATTATAATTTCTTTGTAAATACACATCATTTGGGTTTTATTTTTTTGGATAACAAAGCAGCAGAAAATGTTTTCAACCCGGTAAGCGCTGGCTTGTGTGCACAGACCTCATTCTTGTGCTGGAGACGTACAGAACTACTTCTCTTCTCGAATCTTACTCCTTCCTGGTGTCTTGAAGCATTTCTTGTGAAAGAGAAGCACTGGCTTTAGTCAGGTGCAGTCTCGGTTGTGCCTGAGGGCGACTCTAGACTTGCGTCCCCTGAGCAAGGAGGACCTCCGGAGGGGGCACGGGGGAGGCACAGGGCGGAGGGCAGGGAGGAGGCGCCCAGTGCCGGGCTGCCCCGCCCTCTTCCTTCCTCTGTGCTCCCGTGCTGACATTCCATTCCGAAATCCAAAAGTGGTAGGAGGACCTTCTTCCCAGCAATAACTTTGACCGCTCTTGGAAGATTTGATTCACTTTCCTTCTAGTTGTGTCAGATGAGAATGTTCGTTGCTCTTCGGAGCGTGGTTTGTGGGGTTTTGGTTCATGATTTCTTCTTGCATTTGCTTGCAGTTTTTCAAGTGGATGAGTCATAGTTTGCAGTTAGACTTGGGCCGTGTAAAATGAATAGCGGCTATGAAAATAGACTTGTGTTCTGCTCGCTGGGATAGGTTTTTTTTTTTTAAACACAGCAAGCACTGGAGTGATGTGTTTTCGTGGTTGAGTGAGGATGCAGTTAGTGAGTTCTAGATTTCGAGAATGTGATTGTGCGTATGGCAGGACATACGGCCGGTTCGGAGCTGAAGCTATGTGGAGTCTCAAGGTGTCGGGTTAAACCTGGTTTTGTACTTAATGAACAGGAAAATTTTTGAAAAAGTCTTTCCCAGATTTTAAGCGTTAGGTTTTCTTGTATAAGCTGGTTAATTTGTTCAGTCAGAAATCTAGTATTTAACTTGTAACCCCTTTTCTTCAGGAATCAAAATGTGGCTTCCAAAGTGCGAAGACGCTTGCTTACTTTTCTATTAATGCAAGTAAGTTAGTTTTGCAACTTGTTTTTGTTAATATATCAACTATTTAAAATGAAGACTTGGTATCAAGCCCCGCGTCAGGCTCCCTGCTCCGGTGGGAAGCCTGCTTCTCCCTCTGCCCGTTCCCTTGCTTGTGCCCTGTCTCTCTCTCTCAAAATATTTAAAAAATAAAATAAAATGAAAACTCGTATACTGTACTCAGTCACACAGAATAAGTAGCAGGAGCAACTTAAGGAATAAAATACACGTTCATTTATAAAAATTTGAAAATATGACTGTGTAGCTGTCACCCATTACTTTAGTTACTGGCAGTTACCTTATCTCTTATGCTTTCTTCCTCTTTCTGTAGTTCACGTTGCGTGTGTAACAATGTACAGGAGAGAGCTTTAAAACATTCAAGAGTTTTCCTGGGCGTGGGACTGAACTGTCCTTGGTAGATAGTGGACCTTCGAGAGCAGTTTGCGTTGTTGTCCATGGACACGAGAGGCTGTGGTCTCAGGACGAGTGGAGGGAACCTCGGTGGCACTCTGTGTTCAGTGCTGGGGTCCGGGTCCCAGAGGGGCTCACGGTCTCCATGTGTGGTCATGTGGCCACCGGCAGCCCCGCTGTTCCCCTGCCCTCCTGTGTTCCTCTGTGGACAGCACCTTCCAGCGCCGTCTTTAGCTCTGGCTTATTTTCCCTTTTTCCAGAAGGAGAGCTTCCAGGTTCAACCAGCCCGTGGCAGTGTCTTCCTGTGTTTCCTTGGCTTCACTTGCACAGAATGCTGGAGTTGTGTGTTTTAACTGAAAAGGCCCATGGTTATTACAGCTAAAACTTTTCTTGAGCATTTTTTACGTCCTACCCCAAAACCTCTTACGGCAGTAATGCTCCTGCATCTTCTTTCAAGCCGAGGGCTGGATCTTCCTCACGTTTCCTTGAGAATCAGTGTTCCTGTTTCTGAGCTTTTGCTTACTGAATGATCTTTCCAGGGGCACGTTTTTTGAAAACATGTGCCGTTTTCTCTTTGTTGATGTCTTGCATGTCAATTGTCTGAGGAACTCCCGGGCTTCGGCTAAACCTTGACGCCTGGTGGCTCCCCAGACATCTTACCTTTACTTTGGCCTGTTGTTGGTTACCAGTTGTCCCGTCGTAAGAGAGGTAAAAAGAATCCGCTGAGAAATATTATTTAAAAACTGTAATGTTCTTGCTGCCACATCAAGGTTTTTGTAACTGGTGACATTTATTATAAAAGTTATTAGAAACTCATAAATATTAAAATTACCTGCTGAAATGGTAGACTTTCTTTTTTTTTCCTTTTTTAAAGATTTTATTTATTTGACACACACACACAAGTGGAGGGAGAGGTAGAGAGGGAGAGAGAGAAGCAGACTCCCCGATGAGCAGGGGGCCCGACGCGGGACTCGATCCCAGGATCATGACCTGAGCCGAAGGCAGACCCTTCACCAACTGAGCCACCCAGACACCCCTAGACTTACTTTTCATACAGTAGTTACAGACTTGTTCAGGCTTGCAGTAGGTGGGGTACTTTATCTTTCGAGGCGGGTTTTGTATATGCTGTGTTAGGCTCACATCATTGGTATGGTTTAGGAGAGAAGCTATTTTCTGTCTCCATTACCCACATTTCCCCCATCTGCCTCCATGCAATTAGTTCATAGATCTTTTCCTTTCAATAAAGAGGAGCAAGTAGGAAGCGGTATGAAGACCCCCCAAAGTCACAGCCGCTGGGATGGGACAGCTGATTATCTGACTATGTGGCTTGCCATCAGTCAGAGCACAGCCCCCGTGTGGGATCATCACGGCAAATATTACGTCTCGATTTTCATTAAGAGGGTGGGGCTGCTGAGTGAACCCCATACTCGGGTTGCACAGGGCTCCCCGCGGGTGGGAGGAGGGCCCTGGGGAAGGCGCCTCTCTTCCTGCTTCCGGTGCAGCCCGGGAGGTGCTGGGGAGGTGCTGGCTGTCCCGGGGTCGCGCATGGACCGTGACTCTGCAGCTCGCGGACCCCAGGAGGCCGGCTGGGCGGTCCTCGCCATTCGCTGCCGCTGCCAGGGTAGATCGTTGCCGGTGACCTCCGCTATCGTGCGGTCATATTTAGTTTGCCTTTATCACCATGTGGTCATGCTTCCTATCTTGGAGAGGAAGTTCCTCTTGTAGAATTGCAGGACTTGAGAGCATGTGGTTCAGTATGAACAGTTCTGGAAATTTGCCACTCACGCGAGGCCCTATGCTTTACCCTAAGCGCACCCAACCTAAATATAGTCCCGTCCTGGGAGAAGCCAAGCCGAGCTCGCCCCGCGTGGCATCTGCTTCTCCTCCAGCAGGTGCTCAGGACGCAGCAAGGACACGGCCTGTTGACACCCTCCCGAGACAGAGCATCTCAGGCCCCCTTCCTCTGAGCGCACCTCCGTCCTGCACACCGCACTGCGGGCAGTGTGTCTGCACGCTGCCCCGTCTCAGCCGGGGAAGAGAGAATAATTCTTTTTCTCTTTTCCATATTCAGCCCACATTTGTTACAGAAAACCTGCTTATTTTTCAAAATATGCAGTGTTTGGGAGTAGCAGAGTGGAGTGGTTGGTTGGTTCAGTCATTTGTCCTCACAGCTTGAGTTTGGATGTGTCGGCATCGCCACGCCGTCTCGTGGCCCGCGTGAGGACACCAGCAGAGCTCATGGTAGAACACAGCCTGTGTTGGGGTGCGGCCCGCGATAAACATCCAAGTTCTGTTCTCAGGGCTGCAGGGACTTGGCAGCGGAAAGACGGCCTTAATAATAGGAAGTCCTTATGTTTTAGCGAGAGCGAGACAAAGGATGCTGCCCCAGCCAGACCTTTCCTCGTAACATCCGAGCAGGTGTCTGATTTCATTCGTGGACTGAGGAATTCCAGAGGGAGGGTCACCTTAGAACTCTCCAGGTCTGAACAATGCCGGAGTCCTGTCGCCATAAACCGTGAAAACCGTCATGCCTGTCCCCGCTCCCGTAAATGGGCATTCACGATAGTGGCCGAATTTCCAGGACCCGCGGTTGGTAACTAGGTTGGTAACTAGGTTGGCAGTTTTGCTGCTCGTTGCTAGGACCGCGAGGCCTCGTGACTGCCCACACCGGCTTTACTTTTCATCTCCACGAGCTCCTGAGAAGGATTTGCTGAATTGAGTAATTCATAGTCCACTTCATACTTTTCATACTGTGCTCGGTCTCTGTATATGTGACTTTTGGACATTAGATAACTGTATTCATTCATTAATTCAGCGTGCGTCCATGCAGCATCTACCTTGTGCCAGGTGTGCTGGATGCTGGCGATAGCAGTGCTTGGATAAAATGTGGTCGGTGTTTTTGGAGCTCAGATCATTTTGGGGAGCGGCAGAGAGGACACGTACCTGCACACAACACCGAGGAGGACAGATGCCAGGGAAACAGCGAGTGGCGGGAGTGGATGTGCGAGGGCGTCTTATTTTATGGAGAGTGGTCTGGGAGGGGCTCCTTGGGGAGGGAGCAGAGCCTGGAGAATTCCTGGGGCCTGTGTGGCGGTGGCTGTCTGCGTGGGAAGCCCACTCTGCTGGTTAGTGGACGCGCTGGTCTGGATGAGGCGGAATGCAGCTCTCATGGTCAAACCTTTGTTCCATTACGGCCCAAGGAGGTGTTCTGCAGACCATTTCAGTGACTTTGTTCTGTACTTTGTAAAATATTCCTGCTGTACCTTAGGTGACCAGGCGCTCGCTCAGTCACATGTATTTTAGGGCAGAAGAGCGTAAAAGAAAGGGAGGAAAGCTTGAGATACCCAAACCTGGAATAGAGTCTCCGTTCTCCCAGATGGCCCGTAGCTCCGTTACGCAGAAAGCGTGGCGGTTGGACCATGTTGGGTGTGGATCAGCTCCCCCTCTGGGCACCCCCGGCTCTCTGCTCAGAGCCTGCAGGGTCTCCCAGTGCTCCACGGCCCACCAGGGAAGCTTTATTATCTTGCTTTCCCTGGAGCCTACTTCGAACTTGTTGAATGCTGGTTTCTGGTTGAAGAGCTGTGTGCCCCCCAGAGCCTTCTTGACCAAGAGATTCAAAACCTGTTCCCCACGGTCTTGCAGTTTTGTCTCCTCTCGACCCTGGAGCTCTTTACCCTCTGCTTTTCTGTCCAGCTCCTGATTTTCATGGGGACGAAGTGCGAAGGATCACACACGGTCTTCCACGACCCTAGAGTGTCCCTGTCGTGTGCTTGGTGCCACCCGCTCCCCGTGCCCTCAGCCCCGTTCCCGAGGGCAGCCTGGCTGGCGGGCAGTGAGGAGCTGGCCTGGCCACCGGCGGGCCCTGGACATGAGCGACTTGGCTCTGTGGGAAGGCTGCCGGTGTGGGGTAGTGACGCTGTGTGTGTGGACAGACCAGCCACGCTCCCACTTCTTCTGGGCTTCTGTTACGGACGGTGGTAGCTGATAACATTCCGTAAGATCCGCGGATGCTGGAATCCGAATTAGTCCTCTGTGTTCACAGCCTAGCTTACTGGGGTGGGACACTGGAGAGACCGGCCACACGTCCGTGGATAATGGGGGCAAGTCAGTCTGTGGGAAATCTTCTGATGCCACTCAGTACACAGCTGCTTGCAGGGACCAGAACTTCACCGTGAAGGGCCCATTGGGGGTGTTTTGTGCAGAAGGAGGCCTACTGTAAGGAAGGGCCTTCCTGGTTTTGTGCTTAGCATGGAGTTTTGGGTTTTGTGTTTTGTGTTTTGTTTGAACCAGAAGAGTGGGAAGGTAAATTATAATGAACCTGAAAAGAGAGGCAAACAGCCCGAGTCACTCAGTGGACAGAGGAACCTACGGCAGCCCGTGCTCACGAGTCAGCGACTGTAGGAGAACCCGAGGCTAGAANTACCGAGGACGCGCTGCACAGCTGCTAGTGTTCAAGTTCTAATCACACAGCGACAAAGCGTTTTTTAAAAGGTGGTGTGCCCCCCTAAACCTCGCTCACACGTACATGTGCAGAACGGGCTCGCACGGAGAAATGAGGGCACTGGAGAAGCACGTGACAGCAGCGGCTTGTGGTCCCCTGTCGCTGGGTCCCTTAGAGCTTCGGGGCTGGGGGCAGGTGGCCCTGCGCAGTCACTCGGTTCCTAGGAGCTGACTTGGGCTTCTGTGTGCCTGTCCCTGGGAGAAGTGGCCACGCGTCCACCTCGGTCTCCCCTGTGGCCACGTCCTCTGTGACTCCCAGGTGTCGTCCTGTGTTGACCCCACTGCTCTTCAGTCTTGGCCACTGTTTGAATCACCCCAAGTTCTTTGTAGAAAAAGCTGATGGAGCAGGGCCCTCCCCTGAAAGGCTGGTCTCGGTCCGGGCTTGGGAATTTCTTACCCGTGATGGTTCGTGTGGTTCCAGGTGATTCTAGTGTGCAGACAATGCTTCCCTTGATGAATAAATCATTCCTTCGTTCATCCCACACTGAGTGAATGTCAAAGTTTGAGGCAGTGCAGCCATCAGCCCTCTTTTCTAGGTAGAAGAGTCCAAGATCCTGCAAGCCTTTTTCATCTTGCTCGGTTTCCAGAAACCTCCCCCAGTAGGCCGGTTCTGGACATGCTCCCGTTCATCTTGTTTCCTCTTTTTCTTAGTGTGTGGCTCAGAGCTGGGCCTGGGCTCTTCCAGCTAGATGTCTGCCTGAGGATGCTTTCTTGATCTAACACACTGGGCTTGTGGTCCCCTAGGGCCCTGGAGTCTTTTTCACAGCACAGCTCTTAAGCCAGACCTTTCACTTCCTGTGCTTTCTGTTTTTCCTCATGGGACTTCATGTTATTTTTCAGCCTTTGTTCCATCTTGTTGAAAACTTTTGAGTCTTTGTTCTGTTGCTGAAGGTTTTGGCTGTCTCTCCTAGCTGAGTGTCAGTCTCAGATCTGATAAACTTGTCTAGTTGCATTTCTTCATTGAGGCCACTGGTAAAAATGGTGGTGGGATCACAGACACTAGCATCCTTCAGAGACCTTCCTCCCTGTCGGTCCTGGGCAGGGGCATTGGGTCAGCTCACAGTCCAGCTCAGAGTCCTCAATGCAGCCTCGCTTCATCTGGTCCCCAGATGGTCAGGAGAGGCCGGGCCCATGCGCCGAGTGACCAGTGTCATAAGCCTCTCCACAGAGGGCATCGTGCTGGACAGTCCATGGGCTGTTATGGTGCTGGGTGGTTTTTTTGCCAAACCTGGGATAAAATATTTTGAAACTCATCCTATTTTATAAACAAAAACACCAAGGCACACAGAATTTGCCTTGTATTTCTCAGCATGTTTTGACGGTGTTAACGTTTCCACATGCTGCCTCCGTTGCCGTTGAGTGCCGTCAGGTTCTGGGTGGTGAAGAGTGAAAGTATTTAAGCGTCACTGTGCAGGCGTGCCCACGTGTCCGTGTTCTGTGGTCGTGGTGGAGGGCCTGGGGAAGAACACGTGGACAGATGTGGCCGAGCGGAGCGCACCTCACGGAGATGCAGGTGCTGCTGTGTCTCCTTTGGCTCCGGGGGTGCTCGGCGCGCACACCCCGCCCAGGAGCAGAGCCACACCCGGCTCCCCTCCCAGGAGCCAGGCTGCGCGGGCAGTGGGCTGTGTTCTCACAGAAGGCAGTATCCTCCCGACACACAGCCCGGGAGGGGAGCCGGGTGAGAATCCCGCTGCACGGCCTCCAGACGCCCTTGGTGCTTTGTCCTCCTTCGTGCGGAGGAGAGACGTGTGGGTGATGCCCAGGCACCGTGGCTGCTGAGCTCCGGCTTCTGGAAGGCCGTGAGACGTAGTCAAGGTGTTCGGCTGCGTCGATAAAATGTCACATGTGGGCGAGGGCATCAGTTTGCAGGGACCAACAGTGGAAAATATGAAGGAATTACACTAAGAATTTATCTGTTAAAAAGGAAATTATAGTGATAAAGAGTTGGAAAAGACTAGGTAAAGACCTTGCAAGAGACGGCAGTACAGTTGTTGAAGGACCTCTTGGTGGTGACCCTGTAAAGCCAGTTTGGGTTTGGGCAGAGGAAAGTTCTGTTTCCAAGATGCTTTAGGATGAGGGCTGCATCACCCAATTTTTTGTTTTTTTTTTTTTTTTTTTTTTTTTGTTTTGTTTTTAAAGAATCTCAGCGATGGAGCTCCGATCTTCCTTGCATAATTTTAATAGCTTGGAAGTTTTATCCTCTCTTAATCTCTAAGACAGCGCCCCTCACTTCCCTGCCAGCCCGAAGTCTAATGAGGCTGACACTGAAAGCAGTGTTTGCAGTTGCCCGTGTCGTGCTCGTCCGGTGGACTTGGCTGCATGTGGGTCCACAGATCTGGTGTGTGCGGGTCGCTGGGTCCCCTGGCAGCCCTGCCGCGAGTCCCCAGAGCTTGCGGGGCCCAAGCACCGGGCAGGACCTGCAGGCGCTCCCTGGGGACCTGGAGAGGCTGGGCGGCAGCAGAGCCCGTCCCATGTGTACGGCTGCACCATCATAGCCGTTACTCACAGGGTCAGTGATGACCCTGATGAAGCGAGTATATGGGGAGAGGTGGGCCGAGCAGCCAACTCAGCGAAGCGCCTTGTGTAGAGAACGCGAGAAGCAGCGCGTCAGAGCGAGAGTCGGAGAGCCCGCGTGCAGGAGTGGAAATGCGCTGTGGCCCGCGGCCCTGTCGTCCATCCCCTGCATCGGGGCAAGAACAGGACCCGGGCCCACGGCTCCTTGGGGCCATTTCCGGGGCCCGCTCGCCTCCGTGGAGTAACAACACACAGGCCTGCTTTCAGTTGTGGGTTTTTAATGGCGAGGGGAAAAGAAAAGAGGTGGTAATGGGCACTAAGAATTAAAAATACGTCAGATTGTCGGTTTTTCCCATTCTGAACTGTCCCTCAGGAGTTAGATGGCCACTGGGAAGCAGTCCCTCCTTTTTCTCGCGACCAGTTTCCCGTGACACCAGCTTTGCCCCCACCCCGTCGATGGCTCTGATGACCCCGTGTCATGTCACATGTTTCTTGTGATCTGGTGTCTTGGTCAGAGGTATTGGAAGTTCTGCTGTGATGTTTTATAATCCTTTCTGGGAGCATAAAATGTGGGGACTTGGACGGATGTGCTTCGAACCCCCCACAGATGTACAGTGTCAGGTTACGCTGGCCTCTCTTTCAACTTTGGAATTCGGTGCATAGTCTCTGGCATGTGTTTTCATAAATCCGTGCTCCTTTAATACAGGGAAAGTGAGGGCCCCAGCCCCGGCGTTTCTCTTTGAACATTTTGAAAGTGACTTTGACATTCTGAGCATCAGTGGGAAGTGAACAAAGGCCACGAGGTTTCCACACGTTTATTCCCAGTTTAAGCAACCTCTTATCAGCAGAGATTTCCAGGGCTGCTCAGTGCACCTTCCGGGGAACAGGACATGATACTCAGGACAGGCAGACATCCCCAAAGTGGCTCACATGTTAGCATTTTGGTGCGACAGGGATCTGAAAATTTATCTGTCCTGTGTCCTCTTATCTCCTCACCCATTCTGCTCATCACTGCATACTGGTCACATGTTTTATGTGGGACGTAATCCTTTAAAGTTGCATGGGAGTGGTTCACTGACTACCTACTAATTAAAACTGCACATTTGTTACTTTGCGCTCCTCTGATCTCCGTCAAAATGCACTCTCTGAAGGGTGCCTTCCTGCTTCCATGAAGATCAGTTTGGAATACATTTTTTAAAAATACCGATTTGATGGGATTCCTGAGCCTTAACTCCAAAAAATATACTTGGAAAATTTTTAAAGAACCTTTTTTATAAATAGACACCTACATTCCACTGCAATGTTTAAGTCTCTAAATATTCTTAAATAAAGACCAGCAATGTTGGGCCTTGCCATAAGGGGGCACCCAACACTTTCACCCATTGCAACGGTGACAGGTGTTGTATCCACGATGAAAAGCTTGTGTTCTGTGGTTTGGAGAGGTTTGAGATATCCGGGAATGTTTGTACCTTGCAAATGTTGACCTCACTACACTTGGAGTCCATCAGGGCAAATGTAAAATGGAGTTTCTCTCAAGTCGTGTTGTCCCCTCGGGGGAATTCTGCAGTCTGGTCTGGTTCCGCAGAGGCTACAGCACGGCAGGTCTGAGGGGCGCGGAGCCCCGCTCCCACCTGGTGCTCATGCCCCCATGCAGCCTGGTGTGGGAAGAGGCAGGCCTCCCTGTGCAGGGTGTCCGGTGCACCCGCCCTGTCTGTCTTGCAGGAGCACTGCGGGTGGGAACTCCAGGGGCAGAGAATTCAGGGTCCCTGTCCTGGGCATCCCTCCAGGGAGAGGCGGGGATGAGTAGCCTCAGAGTCATAGGGACCCTTTCTGGATCAGTCTGAAGTCGACCTGTAGCCCAGAAATGTCTGGGGCAGCCATGGGATCCCCCGGGGCAAAGTGAACCATTTCAGGCCCAGCCTCTGCATGACCACGGGCTGCATCTCAACATCTCTGGGTCTTCTTGCCTTAAGTCCGCGGGATCCCTAACCGTGACTGCGTTTAGAGAGTTCTCTGAAAGTCGGGAAGCCTCGTGCTAGTACAGAGCAGGCATTTCTTGGTGTTTGATGTAACTAGTTAGCCTCTGCTAATCAGTAACTGCGTAGTTATAGATAACTAGATTTTATCTCTCCTGACAGTCTACAGAGTTAATCAACTGAAAGAAGAAACCCCACCCCAAATACCATCCTTTTGCCCTTAAATCTGGCCCGCTCTTGACAGTGTTGTGGGGAGGAGCCCCGCGGTTTCCCGAGGACCCGTGCCCCTCTGCGCGAGAGGGCCACAGTGCCTTTGGGTGTGCTGCTGTATCTCCTTCTGTCTGATGAGAAATGGTAACTTCACGTTTTACGTTTTGATCCTCCAGGGGGAAAGCCACACCGCTTCTGCTTTTCTGAAGAGACAGCATCGACCGTGCTCGCCAACGGAGACCAGAGTCACGCGCCTGGGAGTAACGCGTCAGACACGGGCACCGCGGAGCCCAGAGCGGGGAGTGCCGCTTCTGTGTCTGCACTCAAAAACAGGGGCCGAGATGCTTGCAAGAGAGCAGAACAGCCCAGGTTTTCCGTGGACTTCAAGATGCCGGCGTTTCACCTGAAGCAGGAGGTCGCCATCTCCAGGGACACCGCAGACTTCCCTTCACATTCGGATCAGACTTTTCCAGAAGGAGCAGACCTGCAGCTCTTGTCCGAGAGCCCGGCTCACCCCTTGAAGGAGAAGCTGTCTGATTTGCACACGAAGGAGCATGCGGCGGGGGGGAGGAAGGCGCCGGCCCCCGACCTGATCCCACTAGACCTCAGCGAGAGGTCGAGCCGGGACGACCCCAGCCACAAGGAGCTGGCCTCATCCCTGCAGGCTGCGCTGGCCATTCACCCGTGTCCTTACTGTGACCACAAGACGTACTACCCCGAGGTCCTGTGGATGCACACGCGTATCTGGCACAGGGTCAGCTGCAGCTCCATGGCCCCCCAGTGGATTCAGCCCAATGGTTACAAAAGCATCAGAAACAACCTGGTTTTCCTTGCCCGGAGCGGACGCACGGGCCCTCCGCCTGCCCTTGGGGGCAAAGAGTGCCAGCCTCTGCCCATCGCTCGGTTCACGCGCACTCAGGTGCCAGGAGGGGCGCCGGGGCCCAAGGGCAGTTCCTCGCCCCTGGGCATGACCACGAAAGCCGCTAGCATGCCGAAGAGCAAGGAGAGCCATTCCGGGGCCCCCTGTGCGCTTTGGGTGGCCAGCCCCGACGGGCCCCGGCAGGCCAAACCTGGCCATGGCCCTGAGCCACACGGTGCCCCCACACAGCTGCCCCTGCCGAAGCCCAGGCAGGAGGCCAGCCCCAGACCGGGGCCCGCGGCGGGCGGCGGTGGCTTCAGCCGAAGTGCCACCCCCACGCCCTCCGTCATCGCTCGGGCAGGCACCCAGCCCCCGACCAGCAGCAGGCCAGGGGACAAGTATATTATCCCTCCTGCGGGGGCCAGCCTTGGCCCCCCGAATAAGCACAGTGCCCCGGACCCCCTGAAAGCCAAATTCAGCCCTCAGCCTCAGGGTCAGCCACATGTGAAAGGCGATGGGGGCCCCCCTCTACCTCCCCGCGAGCCCTCCTCCAAGGCCGGTCAGGAGCTGCGGCCGCTGGCCAGCTGTGGAGCGGGCCCCAGGGGGAACGCAGCCTTGCAGGCCCAGTCCACCCTGCACGCCAGCAAGCCGGAGCCCGCGTCGGACAGCCACGAGAAGCGCCTGGACATCCTCAATATATTTAAGACGTACATTCCAAAGGACTTTGCTTCTCTGTACCAGAGCTGGGGTGCCAACGGTCCTGCGCTGGAGCACGGAGGTAAGACGAGCGGGCCCCTCCCTGCCCCCTGAGGAGCACTGTTGCGACGGTCCTTGGCCGGCCGTACGGAGGAGCCTCTCCTTAGGAGGTGGGGAAGCTGCCTGCCGGCTGGCTGCTGTCTCAGTGCAGAACAGAGAGTGAGGCAGGTGCACCCCTCTCCTGCCCCCACAGCTCTGCCCGCTGGGGTACAGGTGCCTGGTGCTGGGGCTGTGAAGCTGCCGTCCCCGTGGGGCTTCCCTCCTGGTGATGAATTCAGAAAAGCTGACATTTGACAGGAGCAGGCAGCCTTGATGCCCCTCACATCCTTTGTCCTTTTATTTTTATTTTTTATTTTTTAAGTAAGCTCTTTGCCCACCATGGGGCTCGAACTCCTGACCCTGAGATCGAGGGTCACACGCTCTACCGACTGAGCCAGCCGGGTGCCCCTTCCTTTGTCATTTTAAACAAAGAATCAGTAGATATTCTTTGTCTCTTTTCTCTCAAAAGGCAGGAATGTTCATTTGAAGTGACTATTCTAAGTTTATTTCTGTAGATACGTAATTTAAAAATACGTGGCAGCTCACTGGTGTTAGTAAACAAACCCTGCAGAGTGTGACTGTACCATATACAGTTTGGGGGACGGGCTTGTGCCCAAATTCCAGGAAAGATATGCCTTCAATGGCCATTTTCCTTTCCTGCCAGCGTCTGGGTCTTGGCGCCTCGTCATGAGGTTGATGAGGAACCGCGGGGACCACACGCTGGGTGGGGTGCCCTCCTCCCGAGCATGAATTATGGGTAGCCCTCCCTGAACAGCACTGGGAGATCAAAGGATTTGCTCTTCACAAACGAAAACCCCGAGGAGCTCTGTCTCTCTGTTCAGTGCCTGTCTGTGAACTGAATTGTTCGTCGTGCACCTGTCATTAAAGTGCTTACCCCCAAAAATGACCTTGAGATCCGCCTCAAATTCCAGCAAGTTGGAAGCACTTTTGGGGAATGTGGTTCAAGGTTTGGTGGAAGCTGCGGGACAGTGAGATACCCCACCTCCACTGTGAGAGGTGCCTGGCCGAGGAAGGTGGGTCTCTCCCCGAGTTCCTGGCCGTCTCCAGGAACCACGGGGCCTGCCCGGATCGATGGGAGCTCTGGAGCCATCCTGGCTTGGCGAGCAGGGCCTTCGGCTCATGAGGAAACACGAGGGTGTTTTCTGACTAGGGAAACACCGGGGGGTGCCACAGTCTTGGAGATTTTGCCAGTGGGGTCATTCGAGGCTGGTGTCGTTCCTCTGTGCTCAGAGCCAGCACGTCTTGGGAACTTTCTAGACTGAAGCTAGAAGTGTGGCTGGCCGGAGATCGTTGAGACGCACTCTACGCCGAGGTGCCCGTGAGGCACAGCGTGCCCTTGTGTCTACGACTCTTGTGCCTTCGGACAGAGTGCTCCGTGCCGGCGTGTAGCGGGGCATATGCTCTTGCGGGTGGTGGATTGCGGCTAGCATGTGGCTTCGTGTTTTCACATTTTCAGATTTCAGTGAAACTGAGTGAGCTTTGCACAGTCTCGGCGATGTTGTCCAGGTGTGCGGATTATTTGCTGTGGAATGGAATATCAGCGTATCGGTTGACCTTTAGCCCTCGTGGTGGCCTCATTGCTTTAGGTTTGGGTTTTCTTGGATCCAAAAGCCGAGACGTTGCGGGCACCCGATAGTGGGTGAGTGTCACTGGGTACCCATGTTCCTGGCAGCCATGACCCTCTGTCCGGTCCTTCCCGGGGACTGTGGCCTCCAGCACCCTGAGCGAGGGCCTCACATCACTGTGTCAGTGGCTTCCGCTCAGCGCCCAGACCTGTGACGCGTCACACACAGCCGCACCTGCCAGTTCACACCTGGTGAGCAGCATTCCCGCCTCCGTGACGGCCCTTCATGCTGCCCGTGTGTCAGTGCTGTGGTTGCTTTTACCCCCCAAAAAAGTAGAAGTGAGTTTCAAGGTAAGGTTTTGAGAATTTCAGATGACAGATTGGAAGTACACAGTAGCCTGAAATGTTTTCCTTTTCTTAAAAATTTTAAAAGAAATGGTTCTCAGGGTTTTATGTGTTTTTTAAAGAGAGGTTCCGTATTTATCTTGTAAATGAGAGAAATGCTAAATTGTCCGTAACACGTATGTGCTCCTCTTGGGTTATTGGCTCTGCCGTGTCTACACTGAAATACAGCTGGGTGTGAGCTAGCAGATGTAGGGTGTTTAAGTTCACGCTGACTTGGGTTTCTGAAGGGGAGTGTTCTGAACTTTTCGGCTGTAATATACTAATAAATGCATTTTTAGAACCGTGGTTTCCCAGGTTTAGGGAAGAATGGGGATCGGTTTGTCTAGGTCCCTTGGCTGGTGTCTGTGTGGTGGCCGCATGGTTGGACGGGATGCTCCGGTGAGGGGGTTGCTCCCCTACACGGCCCTTCCCCCTGTGGCTCCCCTTGGGCTCTGGTCTCGACTTCGGGGCCAAGCCTGGGCCCTCCCGCAGGTAGGTCTCTTGATTCTTCGAACGGCTTGGCTGGTCTGCGCCCTGCTCGTGTGTCCCCTCTGTGGCCACCGGGCCCTCGCTGGTTTCTTTCTCCTCCTTGGAATGTTTATTTATGGCTCTTCAAGTGTTGGAGTGGCAGGAAATGCAGCAGGCTCGGCATGGCCTGACCGTCTGAGAGGTGAGCGGAGTACGAATGTTTCCTGTTACAGAGGCTCGACTTCCGTTGTCGTAGCCCGGGAAGTATGAGCAGCTCCCCAGAGCCCATCACCAACACGTTTCTGAATGTGCCCGTGACTCGGATTCCTACAATTTTTGTCTTCCACCGGTTGCCCCGTATCCGTGGCTTTTGTGTACTATACCGTTGACTTCTCGTCATGATCTAGAAAATTAAGTTCATCTATATTCCAAGTCCTCTTTTTGGCCTGTCTGACTCGATGAGCCTGCCCGTGCTGTTCAGCTCCTGTTCTGTGGTCTCATGCATTTGCTGTGCCCGCCCCCCCCTCGGGGGTGTCACCTGCGGAGTCAAGGTTACAACTCCTCCATGCAGGCCGCCGGGGAGCGCACCGCCTGGCATCACGCTGTAGCAGGGGAGGCAGAAGTCTGCAGGACAGAACCTTCCAAGAAGAGTAGTCGTCTGTGTGCACGTGAAACGTTTGCAGGGGGCAGCGTGCTGCTGGTTTTCAGGGCCTGTGTTCTCCTCATACAGAAGGCCTGCAGTCCGGAGCCGCCTCCGAGACGTCGGCTTAGCGCACGTTAGGGCGGGGAGTTCTCAGAGGCCTTTTCCCCACGTGTGTTTTGACGAATGATGTTTGTGTGGAAGCCCTGCCAAGGGAGGATGGATGTTCTGTGGCGTGACCACTGTCACCTCCTGGAGGGACTCCGACTCCAACCCTCGAAGCCTGAAACGCACGGTGTTCCCTGTGATTGTTCTGCCACGAGGCTGGGAGGTCTGGAAACTTCTGTCTATAGAGTACGACTGTTCTGTTGATGGAATAGTCATAAAATAATACATTCCCTGGGTTTTCAGACTTCGTGGTCAGCCTATGTTGGGTGAGATTATGAATTTTAGAATAAAAACTTGAAGATAATAGGATGAGATTATTCTAGATGGAATAAGACATGAGGTCTGTTGTTGGGACTTGACAAAGTCACTTCTACCAAGGACACACGGATGTGAGGACGGCGAAAGCTGCGTGCTTCCTTTGTGTGGTTCTGTGCAGAGTCCATAGAAGGTGTCCAGCTCTGTTTCCCCTTTGCAGACAGGCACGTATGTTGCAGCACAACCGGGTAAAATTAACAGGCAGGGCTCCGGAGCGGAGTCCATGCCTGCCTCTGGAAGGCTCCCTCTGCCTTTTGCTTGGCCTCCTTCCCACACAACTCTAGTTTCTAGGTCACAGCGTTAGGGCTGTTTGCTCACCAGTCAGTCTTCAATTCAAATGAAGTTTATCACCTTTTTGATTAGCTCAAAATTTTGGAGTAGCTGGGGCACCATATTATTGACCATAAAGGGCAAAGGTCTGTTCTTAAAAAGTAAAGAGAAAATGATGTGCAAAACACACGGGAGAACAGTGTGTGTGTGTATGTGTGTGTGTGTCCGTGTGTCCCTGCACGTGTGTGCACGCGCTGGTGCATACTTAATTCAAGGAAATACGGTCGGCTGAGCAGAAGTGTTGGGTTTTTCTGCTGCGACGTTGGATGGGAGGTAGGCAGCTGACCGAGTTCCTCACAAAAACGTACTGAGGCGACGTAGTGTGTGAAACCGCCAAAGCCATGTTGTTGCTCACAATCCTTGCAGGTATCCGGTGTGGGCGTCGTTAGAATCCACACGGATGGCACGTCCCAGTACACCCGGGAGAGTCCGCACGACCAACGTGATTGCCAGGGAAGGTTCTCATAGGATGAGTCCGGGCCGTGCTTCTCATTCGAAGGAGCAGGCAACAGAATTGCTTTAGAAGCTGAGATCTTCCCGGATCAAACTGAGGAAGGAAAAATATTCCTAAAAGACGTGCCTAGTTAGCTGTCGGCAGAAGCTTCCACATTGGGGATGTGTGCCCAGAACCGGGTGGGTGTGGGGCCTGGGACGTGCACAGCCATCTGAGGCAGGCTGCTAAGCCTCCCGTCGCCACGGTGCTTGGGGACACACGCAGCGGCGGTGACGGGCCAGTGCCCGAGGACACTGGCCGGGCGGTGCTTTCCCCACTCCGTGACTGGGGCGCCCTGTCCACCTGGTCAGCGCCGTTTCATCAGGACAGTGGTGTGAGTGGGGGTTAAAACCTGTCGTCTTACCCTTCTGGTGTTCCTGAATGAGGCAGTGGGAGATCGAGGGCTTTGTGGGCAAGTTCTGCTGTTTCCCTGAGACCCATGTTGAAGGCTTGCTCGGTGAGAAATCGGACAGAGTCTGTCTTACAGCACACGCATGTCTTTAATGATTATGTCCATGACGTTGTCCGCAATGTAAAAGCGATTTTGCATTCTTTTGGTCTATGGACGCACTCTGAATTCGGCCAAGAATTTGGTTTCAGCTAATTTGATGGAGACCATTTGTCATCCTTTCCATTTGCCTTTTACGTTCACGTATCAGATGTTAGGGACAGACACAGTCAGCTCCGTGAGCATCATTTAAAACTATGTGTTGCTCCAGGCAGAACTTTTTCTTTTTTTTTTTTTTAAAGATTTTATTTATTTATTTGACAGAGATAGAGACAGAGGCAGCCAGCGAGAGAGGGAACACAAGCAGGAGGAGTGGGAGAAGAAGAAGCAGGCTCATAGCGGAGGAGCCTGATGTGGGGCTTGACCCCGGAACGCCGGGATCACGCCCTGAGCCGAAGGCAGGCGCCTAACCGCTGTGCCACCCAGGCGCCCCATAAGCAGAACTTTTTCTGGTTGTTTTTTGGGCTGTGCTTCCGTCGAGTTACTGTTGAGCCGTGAGAATGGGGTTCAGGGGAGGCCCTCTGGAGCTGCTCACCTTCCGTGAGCATTAGCTGTTCTTCAGAGAGATGCCCTGAAGCAGGCAAGGCACGGACAGGTGAGGGCCGTGCACCCCCGTTCTCACAGAAGGGAACATGGGGCCAGGGCCTTATGTCCGGCCCAATTCCCAGGTGTTCCGTCTATGCCCTGGAGGGCACGTGGGCACACAGGTAAGGGGCCAGGCAGGCAGTGTTGGTGGCGTGGTGGGGACAGGTGGCCAGGCCGCAGCCTCCCAGTCCCTGCACCTGGCCATCCCCGCGGCAGCACCCCGACCGGCGGGCGTTGGATGGCGGGAGGGCATGTGGTTGCCCGAAGGCCCTGCACCCGATCGGGCCACAGTGTGGGTTTCAGGTCGCTGTGATTTACGCTCCTCGCGGTCCTGCGTATGCCGGCTGTCAACAGAGCCTGGGGGAAGGCTGCTGGTTGTCCCCCAGGCCTGCAGGTGCCCCCATCACACTGTTAGACAGACTAATGATGTTTTCCTCTCGCCCCCTCCACTGCCGCCGCCCCACCTGCACACCACCCACGGCCACCGCCGCCCAGGGACGCTCCGGACGCAGGCCCGCCAAGGAGACTTCGTCTGCGTGGAGTGTGGGACGCGCTTCCACCAGCCCGGCCACCTCAGGGCCCACACGCGGGCCCACACAGGTACCCCGCCCGCCACCGGGCCTGGGCCACCCGCGGACCCCGGGGGGGCACTGGGGAGAGGAGCCGCCTCTGCCTTGGCTGTGTCCCCAGCCACTGGCACATGAGCCCCCGGCCCGAGCTGCATCACGCACCAGACTCTCCCATCCAGCCCCTAGAATGGTCTTCCCTTTGCATCCGGGTGCTGTGTGGTTTAATTTGAGATAAGCCTGTTTGCAAATGTCCCATTTTAATTAGAGGGTCGAGTCCTCAGCAATGAATATGCTAATGAGTTCTGCTGCCCACGGCATGCACGGAAGTCACTGTGCCCCCGTCAGCATGACATGCGGTGCGGGGGCTCCCTTTGCTGCCACTGGCCAGCCACGGCGCTGTGTACCTGGGGCCCCCGTGGCCAGTCGGGGATGGTGGCAGAAGCCCCCGGCCTGTGTGTGCCGAGCTTGCCCGCGACCATGCGGGCCGAGAGCCGTGCGTGGGGACCCTGCGGGGGGTGGGGGCCGGAGGGCTGTGTCGGACATGTGAAGGATGCTTCCAGCAGCCAGTGTGATGCAGATTGACAGAGGCCAAGTGGTAAGTAATGCAGGAGGAGGGTCCCTCCACGCAGACACTGATAATTAATGTTGTCAGTGACGGCTTTCTTCAGCGGTGAGCTCTGAATGAAAAAGAGCAGTGGCCCCAGGCAGCTGTATCCAGTCTCTTACTGTAAGTGTTGAAGTAAATTGGTGCTTTCCGGCCACAGGCGAGGCGCTGGTGTCTTTTCTGTGCCAGTGCTTTAGCTGTAAGAGCTTCGCGTCATGTGCCGTCGTGGCGAAGCTGGCACGCTCCTCCCTTCACGCACCCCCTCGTTCCCACAGCGGCGTCAGGCTCTCGTGGCCTCCGAGGGGCCGAAGCCCACGCCATCCCCGCAGATGCCCCCAAACAAGTAGGTCTTCCGAGTCATTGGCTGTCGGGTTACTGTGGTCGCCGGGAAGAGACGTGCCGTGGTGCTCAGCACAAAGGCCCCAGTGGCTTTTTCTTTTTACCAGAAGTGTACATAGCCGTGTGGCTTTGACATAGACCCCAGCCCTCAGCACGGTCTGGGGATGAGCAACACACCCCGGCAGCCGTCGCGGCCGAGATGGACAAGGACGCGGCAGGTGCACGCAGCTGCTCTTGGTCCTGCTGGGGGTGAGGACGTTGCTAGAGACCCGAGGTGCCTCGCACACTAGGGACCCCTGCTTTTCTCCCCAGCGTGTTTTTGTACAAGTTTGTTTGAGAACAAGTTTTGCCGTCTTTCTTCACGGCGTGTCTGTGCCCTGCCGTGAGACACGCCGGGCTGGGTGTGGCACTCCACGGCTGTGTCCGCTCCTTGATCTGTTCCCTGCCCGACACATTCGACCGGCATTGTCGCCGTGCACGGGTACCGTGTACATGTGCACCTGACACGTGTGGCCGGACATGTGTGGCCTTTGTATGTCCACACGCCGTGGCCGCACTCTTGCACACGCTGATGGAGTCTTCCATGTGTGCTCCTAGGTTGCGAGGCACACACTGTCCTCAGTGGCCTCATAAGTTGTCCTGGGCTGGGAGCTCGCCCCCGTTCTGTCCCCTCACAGAATGTCCCTCCACTCTCTCCTCCCATGGGCATTTTCCGTTGACATTCTCGCTTTCTGACGGATTCTGTAGCTGCACACTGTTCCCTTTGTAAAGGAAGACGCGTTTCTTTGCCTCCAGGGCAAGCATCCAGGCCCTGTCGCGGGGTCAGCTCAAGCCCGTGGGTCCTGTCCCGACAAACAGAACCACGCGCGGACTCCTGGCTCTTGAGGATGATGATGGTGTTGGAGGCGCCACAGGACACGCAAGAGCCCTCCTGGTTTCCCTGGAAGGGAAGGTTGGCAATGAAGCGATCAGTGACACGGGCCACGCCAAGCGAGGGTGGACCTCACACAAACGTGGCCTCATCAGCACTATGTGCTCGTGTGTTATTGCAACTTTAGAATTCCTGTTTGTTGCTAAAAAGCCTTTTCTTCGTGTGTCATCGACAAAAGGCTTTGTGTGTTACAGCTTTTCAGTCAGTGATTTCTCTCTCAGTAAAACTGATAGTGTTAGAATAGAAAGAAGGTACTTCACGATGCTGTGACTGTTCCTGAAATAAGTACCATCTGTCCCAACGTGGAATTGAAAGATCTCTAAACACGTGACCTCAGCTCGAATTAGGTAGCATGCTCCTTTTTCACAGAAATAAACCCCCTTGCGACAGGAGTCACTGCGGTGTGTTTGCGGGTCATGGTCGCAACGAGGTCGCGCCATAATTGGAGATACAGATTGAGATGAGAACTGGAGTCAGTCCAAAGTGTTCGTGGCATGTAGGTGACCCGTGAAAGCTCCCATAGACGTGGTTTTTTGATGAGAGTGTTCGGTGGGGTGGGAAACGCCAGGAGACCCGCGAGAGCTCCATGAGGCTCTTCAGAAACACCCACCGGGTTTCTTTTTAACCGTGCGTTGATTCTACTCCGGCCTCTTTAAAATGCACAAGTAGGTCAACAAGGCCCATCACTGAGACTGTGTTTTCAGTTATTTCTGTGTTACTTGTAGTTACGCTCGGAATTCGTGAGTTGTTACTCATCCTTGATTATGATCTAGAAAAGACGTATATATATTTTTGTCTTTGTCTCTGTGAACTCAAGTTCTGCAGTTTTATACTTAATACCAACCGATGTGTTGACTTCACGTTCATAGGGATGCACGTTACGTGCTGTAAGTAGCTGTTCCCTCTCGGTGCGGGGCCCTCCGTGGGTCAGCTGTCCTTCTGTCCAACCTTGGGACAGCGCTCGCCCAGGCCTGTGACCCTGACGCTGCGCTGGACTGATCTGCCCCTCCCACGGTGGCTGCTAGTTTGCTTAATTCCACATTTGAGATTGTGGCCCCTGGTAGGACTTTTTGTCCTTTGTTACATTTAAAGTAGCTTTTTTTTTTTCTTTAAAGATTTTACTTATTTAAGAGAGAGCACGAGCAGGGGGAGCTGCAGGCAGAGGGAGAAGCAGACTCTCTGCGGAGCAAGGAGCCTGATGCGGGGCTCGATCCCAGGACCCTGGGAATATGACCTGAGCTGAAGGCAGACGCTTCACTGCCCCAGGCGCCCAGGTCCCCGTAAAGTAGCTTTTGTTGATGCACCGCTGGATGTTCTGGTTCTCTAAGAAGATTCCACTTCTTTAGCAAACTTTGGAATTTAAGAATTCCCAAGGGGGTGTGTCTGCCAAGATAATTGAAAACCACATTCGTCACAGGTACAGGTTTAAATCCTGGTATTTGTCTCATCCTGTAGTTCTCAATGTTTAAAAAAAAAAAAATCACAATTGCTGTGTTAGATTTCGGGTACAACCCCGATCCGTGGACCAATTGTGTGGTTGGTTGTCTGGAGCAGGAGCCATGCTGTTCACCAGCCGGTTCGCTCTCAGGTTAATGTGTCCTTTCCTAACATTAAGTCATTGATATTTAAGTATTATATCAGATTCTTTTCTTGGGACCTTTAGAAGCTGCAGATCATGGTTTTTTTTTTTTTTTTAATCATATGACATCTTATATTCATGCAGAGAGCATGTGATGTGATATTTAGCGTTAATGGACTTTAACAGATATAGTAGATGCAAATTCAGTTTTAAAGTTATCATTGAGTCACTCATTAACAGTATTTATTGAGCACCTACTATGTGCCAGGCTCTGTAATTCTAGGGAGACAGTCAGAGTATTAGGGACACAAGGTAAATATTTTTTCCTGCTCTGCTGTTTCTTCAGGTCCCGGGGGCGCGGTTTAGACAAGGAAACAGGGCAAAGCAGCACAGCAGTGATGGTCCAGTGGCCATACGGTGAGGGTCCTGGGACCTGGACGTGGGCATGTAGGAGACCGTGTGTGTGGGGGGAAGCACAGGTTCCCTTGGAGAAGCCGTGCAAAGGTCAGCGGTGCTGGGGGACGGAGAGCCTCCTGAGGGCGGCGGGGAGCCCTGAGCGGGACGGCGTCCTCGGTGTTGCGTCTTTAAAAGGAGAGTCGGGCTGGACGACGTTCAGATGTGTGATGGCAGCGGACGGTGGCTGGGTCATCTGTGTGAGATGCAGGGCCCAGGTTCAGGTGGGGCTGGTGGAGAGAAGGTGTTTGGGCACAGGGGGTGGGGTGTGAAGGAGGGGAAGGGACTGAGTTGACCCTGGTTCTGGCTGCAAGCGCCCGCTCTCAGCCTGGAACTTGGCAGGACGAGCAGGACAAACACCGGCGTCTGGTCACATCTGAGCCACGTTTGGGGCGCTTCCTGGGGATCCAATTAGGAGTGTCCAGCGGGAACGTGAGTCTGTGGGTTTGAGGTGGCGAAGGACGAGCGGGTCCTGGCAGAGGAGCTGATGTGTGTGTAATAGCTTCCAACATGGAAATCCAGTCGCAGTGAGCGAATTCCACTTTCGGAAACTAAACAGTATAAACTGTCGAGATCTTGGGTTCCTGAGTAGGAAGCTCTGAATGTGACTCTGCACCCCGGGCGTGTGACCTCATGCCGGTGCCCGGGTCTGTGCAGTAACGACAGCAGCACGTCTCTCCGTGCTGTGAAAATACCGTGGGAAGCGCGAGCCATGCACTGTTCTGCGGGGCAGCTCCTGCTGCCTGTGACTCCAAGCACGGCCGCTGCCCGCCGTGACAGCAGGGGACCTGGGCGCACACGCGTGGACGCCACTGCCCACAGGCCCATCGGCGGGACGCCTGCTCGCAGACTGAGCTAGGGCACGAACCCTAACAGCGTCCTCTTTCCTTGGTGTCTCCCGGCTTTGTCAGAACCTGGTAGTGTGCTTGTCAAGGCTCTTGTTTTGTCTTGTTTTAGGGACTAGTTGCTCCTTAAAGGGAGGATGTATCATCGGAGAAGAGTATTGTCACCTCGATGCAGGACCCTGGTTCGCTGCTCTGTGCCCAGAAGACCTCGAGCGCTAGGCAGGCTCTGTGTTACACCTGCAGCCACACGGCACCCTTTCTTTGCCATATTAATACCCGGATTTAGCTAGTTCAGACAAATCATGATGTCCTGGGTCTCCGAGTGAGACAGTCCGTCAGGCACGGGGTCCGGGTCCAGGTCCAGGAGCCAAAACAGATCTGATTCTGTTGGGTACGAATGAACAGAAACTTGGAGGAGAAGTGAAATGATTCTCTTTTGATGTGTTTTTTGGCAGCACTCTCTTTTCCGTCCGTACACTTGTCAACGGGCATTCCTCCCACAGGTGGAGTGTAAGGGATCGCTGAACACTTAGGAGCGCAGTTGTGGGTTCAGTAATAGTTTCTAGAAGGAGGCTCATGGTCAGGGTCTCTTCTGCAGGCATTTACTCTCGCAGGGCGTGGGTGCTGGAGGGGAGGAGCTCTCCGCAGCGGGGAGGCATGGCCACGGCTGTGGGCGAGTCATCCCCGTTCTGAGGAATAAAGGCCCCGCTGTTTGTGCATCTCGTGTTATGCATTGAATTCCGATCACGACGGTAGCTAATATTAGAAGCAAAATTCTAAATGAGAGGAGGGCTTCATGCATATTGTCACTTTCAAGATGCTTTGTCATGGATTTAGCATGACTGAGTAAATGTTTAATTTCTGGTAATCACCAATATTCATCATTAGGAAGAACATTTTTTGAAAGTAGAACGCTACAGTATGGGTATCATTGTCCTATGGATGTTAGGGGGAAAAAACTAGGAGGCTTGTGTGTGTGTGTGTGTGTGTGTGTGTGTTGTGAAGAAATTGTTTTTTCTGTTATGTGGTTAAACATTAGAAATTAATATTTAGAACCAAGAGAAATGAACCCTCTCTCCTTGCAACCCCCTGGTTTTTGGATTTAAAACACCAGACTGACTTTTGCTGAAATAGGAAATCTGGTGTTTCCGGTGTGTTTGGATTCCCTGCCAAAATTTAAAGACTGTGATTAATAGTTTATTTCTTATTATTCTAAATGTTACTTTAAAATAGTTAAGCTAGAGAAATAATCCATTAATCAAAATAAGGGGAAATGAGAATATAAATGGGACCCTAACCAGTCTCTTGTTTAGCTGTGGGTATTATAATGCAGGTGATGGAGAAGTCACGTAGTGGCCATGCTGGAATACACGTGCAGTCTGATTTAGGATCACTGTGAGATTCAGATCAGATATCAAAATCCAGCTCTGGTGTCTAAGCAGGTTTCGTATTCATAAAACCAAACAAACATCTTAAAACACATTATTCATTTTTCTCTTAAGTCAAATGTACTATGAAAAGTTGTGAACGTGAGGAGTGATTCGTCCAAAGTGCCACGCGGTCATGTGGCCCACGGCTCGGTGAGTAGAGGTCGCGGTCAGGAAGGTGTGTGCAGCATCGTGAAGCATTGAGCGCCATGCCACGTGTGTCAGATGCTGGTCGTGTCCCCCTCCTCTGAAGGCTGAGAGGTTTGTGTGTGTCCTGGGAGGGTACAGGCTTTCTTCACGTTTATGTCATCAGCCCCCCACACATGAGTATGAAACATCCCCTTACCTTATAAAGACAAAAGGGAAAAAAGTTGACCTCATAACGTTGCAGAAGTCAATATCAGTCCCTGGAACATTGAAATGGAAGATAATTATTTCCTTTAGCATTATTGAAAAGCCCACAATTCACACAGAGGCAAAAAAAAAAAAAAAAACATTTTCTGAAAACCTGTTTCTCATTTTCTGAGTACTTTGTCTTGTAGGGGGGAGAAAGCAAGCTGTGTGTGCTCAAAATACTATGTGTGCACTTAAGTGTTTCTGTGATTCCTTTCCTCTGTGGCTGCATTTCCCCTTTGCCTGATTCCTCAGGATGAATTTCTTTCATTTCCTAAAAAGCCTGTAGGACAGCTGTATTGAGTAATAAAATGTTGGTCCCAGTGAATCTGTAAGTCAAAATGACTTCCTTAAAGAATAAGATGCTATTTGAATCTATCCCTTCTATTTTAAAGCAAAAATAGTTATCTCTGTGTCTAGATTTATGGACTAAACTTAGCTACCTAGTTATTAGGCGTTTCCAGATTTGCAGTCCTTCTGAAACATTTTTAAAACTTTCTGAGCTTTGCTATGTAAAACTTCTGTCCTTTATGGAGGGAGGCCCTTCCTCCTGTTACCTCCCTAATGGCGTTTTTTCATCTGCCCTGTGCAAGTTTGTGTATCCTGGTCTCGAGGAGGAGAGGTCTGGGCGACTGTTGGGGGTGTAGTCCGTGTTGTGTGTACAGAATGGACACTGTGTAGAATGGCCAGCAAGATTTGTTTGTTACGTGCAATTACTTTGCAGAGACTTCCACGGCCATTCACCTAACAGCTAACAAGAACCCTCATTTTTCTCTTGGCAAACACAAAGGCCATCTTCCTTCCTCGAATGTATCCAGAAGCAGTTCTAAAAGCACCCTGTTGATGAATCTCTCCGTGGTGTGATGTCGCTTTGCAAAAATGTAAAACCACGTCCTCCGCTTTCCTGCCGGAAATTCACCATCTACTCGAGGACGTGGAGTGACTGTTACATGTCAGATAAACTTCTGTCTGTGCCACTGCGCCCGCCCCCAACCCCTGTGGAATTTTTGTGGAGTACCTTACTGGACCTCCTTCAGTGATGATTGTTGGGTGTTGCGAATGTAGGGCTAGTTCTAAGTGGGAGCTTTCTGAAACTATTAACTAAAGAGAAGCACTTAATTCATGATGTCAGCCAGCCCCCCGCCCCAATTTCTAGGGTTCCTAGAGGCATAGCTTTATGCCAGTTAGAATTGTATGAGTGTGGTAGTTTATGTATGCATGTTAATTTCAAGCGATCGGTCTCACTTTATCAAGACTTTAGCTGAAGGTTAATGCAGTTCAGTAAGATTAATCTTGCCCTGTTGTTTTTGTCCTCAGATCGTAAACCCCATTGTTCAAATAGCGATGCTTCAAATGTCATTTGAGAGCCTTCTCTAAAAGCTACAGGCTCTCATTTATTCCCATTTTTATCTTGCAGTGCACTTGACTTTAGAATACCCCTTCTGTTTTTCCAACATGGTAATTATTTATGGAAATTGGTGAAAGCACTCTCGGTTCTGACAGACCTATGTGAGAGCTGTCCTTTTTTTTATTGTGTTTCTATGGCCCCCAAATTCAGCCTTGTATTGGAACTATCATTCACCTGTAAATCCGCTTTGTACTACAAAATTCTGCTTTTCTGCAAATCCTCCCCAATTCCATCTGGCCACCTTTTAACCTTCAGAGCTGGTTCAGACACTGTTATTTGCCATTCTTACATGCAAAACAGAGAAGTCTAACGCTTCTCTCTGGTTCGCTGGAAATGATTATTTCAAGCTGCCTCAGTAAGGCAAGAAGGCCAGTTGAAAATCTCTCCTGCTTGAGCAAAATGAGTTACTGCTGAAGTCAGGGGTCTTCGCTGACCTGACGGGGTTGCTGCGTGAAGGTCATTGTTTGTGTTCTCGGGTGTTGATAAGGAAATTAATAGGAAAAATGCACTTAGACACCAAAGGCAGAAATGAGCTTTTCTGTTGTCTGCTTTTTCTCATCCAGGGGAGAGACCATTCTAACCCAGATACCGTCCAGACAGTGCCTCTCAGAAAGGGAACCTAGAGACTCGTTTCCAGCGTCCCCCAGTGCCCCGTGACAGCCGTTAGCAGCCCCCTCATGGACGTCCCAGCAGTGACCCTGACCGCCCTGTGGGAGAACAGCTGCAGGACTCCCGACCGGACGCCCTGATCCTGGAACCGCCGTGCTGGAGTGGAGACTGAGGGGAGATGCTTCTCCTCCCTGTGAGACGTTTAGAATGAATGAAGACGGTCTGCTCTGGACTCACATGTAGATATTCTCTATGCATCTATGTGCTCATCGACCACAGTCCCCTATTTGCTTATAATAAACAGTGGTGTTGGCAGGCCCAGTAGGAGCACGTCTGAGACACTGGAGAGAGATTCTCGCGCGTGCCGGAGGGACTGAAGACGATGAGCGCCGTGCAGGAGCCGCCAGTGCTCAGGAGGACTGTCGGGTGATGTCAGGACACGCGGTGCTGGAGCAGAGCTTGGTAGCGTTAACACCACGGCCTCTCTGTGGCGTAGGGGGTATTTAAAATCGTCCGTAAGCGAGGAAGGAGGTAGCGTTGGGCACTGTGGAAAGCACGCTCGGTGGCGCGGGGCCGCGACGAGGTCCTAACTGTCTGGTGGCCTTTGTGGGCCATGGGCGTTTCCTGTTAGCTCTTTCCGTCCTTCCCATCATTTGTGCTCAGCCAGCCCTCAGAGGAAGCACATCTGTGGGAGCGCTTACGTTCTGCTTTGGAAAGAGCTAGTTGAACACTAAGACACGCAGGCTTCTTTGATTATTCTCAGGACCTTTTTGTAACAGGGCTACGTTCTGCAAACTGCTCACCAAGGAAGACTGCCCGTAAATTCTCTAGCCACTGAACCCTCCTGGTCTAGACCCGCTTTAGTGATGGCGGGAGAAACCCTGAGCAGATTTGGGGGCCCTGGTGCCCTGGAACTCTCTGCTCTCCCTCCCTCCCTTCCTCCCCCCTCTCCCCTTCCATCTGTCCCTCCACCAGCCCAGCAAGTAGGTGTCTTTTCTTCTTGGGCCTGGGGACCTCCGTAGGAGGAGTACCTTCACTCCCAGAGCGTGGAGGTCCCCAGGCCCCTGGGTGGGGGCGGCTCTATTATATACCTCTTCCTCAGTCCCGCAAATGCAAGTTTTTGTGGTGGGGGTTAAGGCCCATAACAAAGGATCTTAAACCGTGCAGTGTACGCAGTTAAAATCGTATTCCACAGATATAAATATTTTCTTTTCCTGTTACCGTGACACTATGTGTGATGGTAATATTTCTGAGAGTTTCAGATTTTTGCACATATGATTTTATGCATTATCAAAAGTTACTGCTGCCTTGAATGAAGATGTTCTGTGAAATTTTTTGCAAAAGCTTTACTAGGTTTTTTTTAATTGTGAAATTTTGTAAAGGCAGGAAATGGATTAAAACGAGCATGCTAAATATATTTTTCAAAAAAGCAATAATTTTACATGTACAGAAATTATCCTAACCTTTAATACTGGTGAGAGCGACAGTTTACTTAATACAGTAATGGATTAGTGCAGTTTTTTGTAGAAAATGGGCTTCTGATACAAAGATTTGTTTAAGCACGTGCGCACGCGCACGCACACACACAAACCCTAAAGTGTGGTTTTCCTGTTGTAATGATTTGTTGAATTATTATTATATTATTATTATTGTTGATGTTGTTCTTAGTTAATGTTTGGTTCTGGATTCTACTTGTTACTGAATTTAAATTACTTGAGGTTCCGGTTACTTTGCAACACTTGCAAACTGCAGTGTAACCGGCTAGCTTCTCATACATATGGATGTGCACACACGTGTGTACACGTATGTGTGTATATGTAACGTTTCTACTTATTTTTTCCTGATATTCTTACACCAGATATGTACCAGAATGATCTGTTGTGTCGGTGTGATTAGGAGTGTCCACGCAGATTGTTATCGAGCAGCTGTAAAGTTATTTTGAGCAAAGTCGCAGAGACACATTCCTCTGTTCACCTTAGAAATCAGAATGCCTTTCTGTTGACTTATGTTTGATCATTTTGATAGTTTCCCCAAAGTGATAATTTCCACGTTTCATTTTCTCGGCTGAAAGTGAGTAGTGACAGTTCAGGAATGCACAGGGGCTGCTGATCCAGTCCTGTCTGTTTCTCTGTGTTCTAGCGATTAAAAGCAGTTCTGTACCCAAAGTGACACGGAAGTGTCGTGTCCATTCTTCCTGTTTCGGAAGCGGTACCCGGGAGCCCCGCCAGCAGTCGGAGCTGCCTGGTGGCGAGAGGGGAACGCGCCTGGGGTGCCGTGGGCTGAGCGCGCAGCCTGAGTCAGCGTACCGAAGTGTGTGCTGTGCAGAGTGCAGAAGTAGGTCTCCACGTGACTAAGCGGACGGAGGAGGACGGACGCTCCGAGGATGCCGCCCTCCGAGACATGCCGCTCTCGGGCCTGACTGTGGTTTCTTTCTTCCACTGGTCATCAGTATTGTTGGGTTTGTTAATGCGTTGATGTCTGTTTGACCATAGTATTTAATATGATTTGTGTTTTCTTATTTATTTAGCCAATATGTTTTGATTCGCTTTTTTTCGAATGGTAATTTCCGCATGATCTCTCCTGTAAGTCACCTTCTGACTGTTACAGACTCTTTCTACTACCTCTACCGACCTGCTGTTTCCTCGTTTCTTAACAGGATTTTTACAGTGTTGGCGTCTAATGTAACTTAGACAATAAAGGGTTTGGTTGTCTACACTGCAGCTTCTCCGTGTATCTCCCCGCCCCGCCTGCGCTCTCGCTGCTCCTGGCGCAGCTCTGTTGGTCTGGCTCTCCTCCTCCCCCTCTCCACCTCCCCGCTCACGTCTCTTCCTCGTTGTCGATGTCAAATAACACAGAAATAATAATAATGAGCTTATAGGAATCTTTCAGGTTATTCACTCATATTCCTTAATTTGAAGAATGAACATTTAAATTCTCTGAAAAATCAGCTGGTAAGCCTCTCTCCTGGGACACACTCAGCCCTTCCACCACTTTCCTGCCTGCTTTGGGAGGGCCTTTTGGCATCTCAGATGGATTCATTTCACGTTGGTCAGAACACAGTACAGATCTTCAAGGCAGGTGGCTTTTGCCTTTCCAGTTTTGAAAAGTATTAAATGCTTTTAGAGGTCTGGTCCCTCCAATACTTACTTACTTATTTTTGAAACCAAGAAAGACACTGGTTTCCCGAAAAGCACGTGGCCCAGAAAATCGCTCGGTTACTAATTGCACGCAGCCGCTGGGTCAGGTAAAGGGATGTGGATTTTGCCCGGTGTGTCGAGAGCCAGCTTCAGACTCGGCCACTCTGTTACGGGTTGTGTAACGTTACAGAAACATCTAGATAAGGGCACATGCACACGTAGGTGTAGTAACTGAGCACTGCTTTGGGATGGAGATAGTGTTGAATGCAGCAAGAGGTGCCGTCTCTCTGGGGCCTCCCATGGAGCTGCTCGTTCTTCCCACTGAGACAGAGCGAGGGAGCGAGAGCGTGCTCATAGCCCACGGGATGAGTGTCCCCTGGATCAGTCTGTACCCAAGACACTGCGCCTCCTGGATTCTCATGGCCAGATCCCCTTTACCAACATGCCTGCTTTCAAGCAAAACACGATCACCCCCCAAACCCCGAGAGGTTTCCGTGATGTACAAACAAGAGGGACTGTATTTGTCTAACTTTTCCTTCCCACTTTCTAGACGAAGTAGCTTTTTACTGCTTTTAACTTTGGTGAGTTCTAAGTGCAGAGCATTTTGTTCACTGAGAAAAAGAAAACTCACAGGCCAGGACTCCCAGCGATGGTTTAAGTGCACTCCAGGGCCCCCGCACGCCTGTGTGACGGGACCGAGGGAGAATGTTCATTCTTCATCAACTTTGCTAATTATACTTTGAGGCAGTAAAATGCAAAAGACCATAGAATTTGTATTTCTTTTTTTTAAAATACAATTTATAACATTATATTTTGTACTCTTTATATTAGAATTTGTAACTAGATTGATGTATTTAACTCTATTTCTGAAAAAATAATTCAATGTTTCAGTTATGTGATAAAAATATTTAGATAAAACATATTCATTCTATTGGAATTTGAAATCAATAAAAAGATCTTGGAGTTCTTGAGATTTGTTAAGACCTTTTTCCCCGGTTTCAGGAGGTGGCCTAAATCCTTTGTCTTGATCTGTGGTTTTCTATTTTCATTGGCAGAACACAAAGCAAAGTGTTAGCGCTCTTTCTATTAGCAGAAGAGTTTTAGCATGATTCACAAGATAATTCATCTAACACTATGTCAAGATGGCCAGAGAATTTTTTAAAAATCTTTTGTAGACTCCAGGGTGTACACACTGTTTGTTTGTTTTGGAAGGTGGCGATGGAGTTCTCATTTTCTCCCGCAGCTCATCTCTTCGTTCCCGCACCAAACGCACACACCATTCTCACTCTCGCCATCTAAGCCACACAGGACGTAAGGGATGGACACAAAAGGAACCCCCAGTCAGATGAAATGATGGCATCAAGAACTTGGGGGTCCAGAGGCACTAACGGAACTTGAATTTAAAAAGATGAGAAGTGTTTTAAAGTTAGAAGGTATAACTGTGTCTCCACTGGCAGAAAAGAGAAGGGGTGTCGTGGGCCCTTGCACGTGGCCTTCTGGTTGTGCCACGGAGGAAAGTAGAGGGCTGCACGGGGCGCAGAGCCCCAGGCCAGCGCTGGCGTCTGTCTGATGGGGCAACGGACCACGCACCGAGTTCACGCCCCTCTGCTTTGAGGGTGGGAGCACCCATTTGAGGAACTCCCCGAAAGGCTGTTAGGTTTTGTAGTGTGCAGAAGCAGACCTGGTCGTAGGTGAGGTTTATGGCTCAAACTGCTGAGAACCTCTCATCCTGTCGGGCAGCTGGTTCTATGAGGACTTGGCAACACCAATGTCTTGAGAAGGCAGCTGACGTTAACTCAAGAACTGACCCTTCTGTGCGGGGACCAAGGAGAAATCCCCGGCCCAAATCTCCTTGTAGCCTCTGACGCAGGGAATTCCTCCCAGAGGACACCCCGTGAGAGCTTGTAGGTTCAAACCCAGGTAGACACCTTCCCCAGTCCTGGGCTTTCTGCAGGTAGCCATGCTCCTTCCTCCAGGGAGGCGGCTTTCCTTCTATCTTCCTGCTGGTCACCAGATAGCACAGCCATGGGCCCGGGGCTCCTTGGACACAGAGTTGGGCGGAAGATGGCCACTGAACATTTGCTGGGTGGTGATTTGCCACATACCACCCTGGATGCGGAACTGGGTGTGGCTGTGCTACACGCACACAGCCACACAGCACACACACCACAAATACACTGCACACATACACCACACATCACACACACACACACTCCCACATACACCATACACACCACACACACCACACACACACACCACCCCACCACCACACATGCCACACACACACACCACATGCCACACACACACACCACACCACACATCACACATACACACCACACATACCACACACACACACACACATACCACACACACCACACATCACACATACACACCACACATACCACACACACACACACACATACCACACACACCACACATCACACATACACACCACACACACACCACACACATACACCACACACACCACACACACACACACACACACACCACACCACACATCACACATACACACCACACATACCACACATACACACCACACACACATACCACACACACACCACACATCACACATACACACCACACACACACCACACACATACACCACACACATACACCACACACCACCCCCCCACCACACATACCACACACACACACCACACATACCACACACACACACCACACCACACATCACAGATATACACCACACATACCACACACACACACCACACACACATACCACACACACACCACACATCACACATACACACCACACACACACCACAGTACCACACAGACACACACACACCACACACACATCACACCACAAATACACCACACACATACACCACACACACCCCACATATACCACACACACACACACACCACACCACACACACACCACACATCACACATACACACCACACACTCACCACACATATAGCACAAACACACACACCACACACACACACCACACCGCACACACACCACACACACACCACAGATACACCGCACACATACACCACACACACACCAGACCCCCCCACACCACACACACACCAGACCCCCCCACCCCACACACACACCAGACCCCCCCACCCCACACACACACCAGACCCCCCCACCCCACACACACACCAGACCCCCCCACCCCACACACACACCAGACCCCCCCACCCCACACACACACCAGACCCCCCCACCCCACACACACACCAGACCCCCCCACCCCACACACACACCAGACCCCCCCACCCCACACACACACCAGACCCCCCCACCCCACACACACACCAGACCCCCCCACCCCACACACACACCAGACCCCCCCACCCCACACACACACCAGACCCCCCCACCCCACACACACACCACACCCCCCCCCACCACACATACCACACCCACACACCACACACACACCACACATACATACACACTACACATACCACACATACACACACACACCACACACACGTACCACACACACATACACCGTGCACACACACACACCACACACACCACACACACCACACACACCACACACACACCACACACCTCACACACACCCCCACACCACACACACCACACACCTCACACACACCCCCACACCACACACACCACACACCTCACACACACGCCCACACCACACACACCACACACCTCACACACACGCCCACACCACACACACCACACACCTCACACACACCCCCACACCACACACACCACACACCTCACACACACCCCCACACCACACACACCACACACCTCACACATACCCCCACACCACACACACCACACACACACCACACATACACACCACACACCCACCACACATATACCACAAACACACACACCACACACACCACACACACCACACCACACACACACCACACAGACACCACACATACACACACACTACACATACCACACATACACACACACCACACACACGTACCACACACACATACACGTGAAACACAAATCCCGCCGTTTGCGCCACCTTCTTCCCCTGCTGTGCTCCTGTTTGAAAACAAGGGTGTTGTGTCTCATCTGGGCTGTCAGAGGCTCGTCGTAGCTCGGTGAGAGGTGAGTGCGCATGCGCGAGACTAGCGGGCTGACTGACAGGCCACGGAAAGTGCTGGGGTCTCGGCCTGAGTGACGGGCCCGTGGAGGGGCTCTGCCCGGGGACGCGCAAGGCCGCCGCAGGGCTTCCTGGCCAGGGAAGCGCGGGGGACCCGGGCAGGTGACTTCAGGCCACACATCCCTCCAGGTTCCTCTGCGGGCAGAGCAAAGAGTGAAACGAAGGTTGTAATGAGAACGCGGTGGGCAGACGACCATCACAGGATCAGAACCAGATGTTTCAGATTTCTGAGCTCTTGTTCGAGGTTCAAAGAGTCTCTTGGTTGACTTTATGTAAGTTAAGAACTAACACATAGGGATGAAAACAGGGGTTGGGATTTCTGAGAACCTGGGTGGGAGTGCCAGGTGTGTTCTAGACAGAACACAGGCATCCATTGGCCAATTTCTCCCAGATTTGGTCTTTCCTCCTCTACTGGTTCTTTCCTTCATGCTCAAGACATCTTGTTCCCCCAAAAAACACCACTTTTGGTCCCTTGGTCGGTTCCCTCTCCATCCCGTGTGCCCTGTCCTGCGTTTTAAGGCCAGTCTTCCAAAAAAAGTGGTTCGCAATCACTTTACCGTTCCCCATTCTAGCTTTGAAGACCATCGCCTACTTCATTGAATTGTCTCATGTCAAGATTAGGAAGGACATTTTATTTGAGTATCGTGATTTTTTTTTCCTTTTATTCTACGTGTTATTCAAACTCTCCTTTGGAAAACACACACATACATTCTTCATAAAACATTTACAATATTTTGCCAAGTTTTGTTGCTACCTTTCACTTTGTTGTTATGCTTGTTTTCTCTTGGAATATTTTAAGGAATTCCCAGACATCATGACACTTCAACTGTAAATATTTCATCTCTGAGTGATGTGTTTTAAAAAAACATGAAATAACAGGAATGTTGCATTCTTGCACTCGGTGATGCTTCCGTGGGATGTCTTCTCCAACCTCCCCCCATACCTGGTTTCCTTCACCGGCGACCCTGGTCATCCTGGCCAGCGTCCTGCTCCTCTGTGTGTCTCTTACCTTGGACCCAGGGAGGGTCGGGACATAGGCCACCTGCCTCGGCCGTGAAAATGAGCTCTGTGCCCTGGGAGCCTTAGCCACCCTGGGCTCAGCTAGAAATTGGGTACAGGGACCTCACATGCTCCCTCTCTCCTCTTAGGCCCTCCTCCTGCAAATCCATCTCAGTAAATGGCATAGCTACCTGCTGGCTGGTCACCCATGCTAAAAATAAGTGGGGTGTCCTGACTTTTCTCTCTCTCCGTCACACATCTGTCCATTCTGCAGACCAGAATCGGGCATCTCCCCTGCAGTCACTGCTCCAGCCCTGGTCTCTCTCTTCTTTGAGCCCTGGGGATGACCTCCTCAGTCACTCTGCCTTGGGCTGCATCCACTCTGATATACTCTCCTGCTATGGCCACCACAGGAATCTTCTGGAATGCATGTTAGATCTTTCTACTCTCCTGATCGAATTCACCAGTAATTTTCTGTAACCTTTAGAAAAATGCTGAGTTCCTTCGTGTGCCATCATGCAAAGCATCCTACGGTACCAAATGACTTGTGTTTCTTGAAGGTGCCCTGCTCTTGCATACATTCTTTGCCTTCTTTTCTCCAAGGCTCGGGTCAAGGAGATTCCCCCCCCCCCAAGGAAGCCTTTTCTGGGCCCACCCTCTCTTCCTATACTCCTGTCCCACGCCCAGGTGGACACGTGCTTCTCCCCTGGGTCCCCTGCAGCATACCGGATTCCCTCACTGCACTTATCATAACATTTGAAAGTAAGTAGACCCCCTCTGCCTCTCCCACTGAGCCCTGAGTTGTTGGAAGACAGGTTGGGCTGCTTTAAAGCCAGGTCCCTAGTAAAGCCCCAGTGTTTGTTTCTTCAATCAGTATCCAACAGTTAGTGTGTGCCTCAGTTTCCATAGCCATTCAGGAATGACATTTCAATCTGGTCTCCCTCCCACTGTTACTGTATCAAGTGGCATTATGGGCTGCATAATGTGATTTTTTTTTTAAGGTTTTATCTACTTGTCAGAGAGAGAGAGAGAGAGCACGCACTGTCTCTCACATAAGCAGGGGGGAGGGGCAGAGGGAGAAGCAGGCTCCCTGCTGAGCAAAGAGACCACCAATGTGGAGCTCGATCCCAGGACCCTGGGATCATGACCTGAGCCAAAGGCAGAGGCTTAACTGACTGAGCCCTCCAGCCATCCCTGTAACCTTTAATGTGATACATAAATGCAAGTTGGAATTACTTTCAAGAAATTTACATAACAGTATCTTCCATAAAATTGTCATTAAATAACATGGTCTCTATGTACCAGCTTTTTAAAAAATTGGTATTGCCCTTACGCATTGGGAAATTTCCATTACTTATTTGCCACATTTAAAATGGGTCATTTTCCCTTGCTCACAAAGTTTTTGGACCAGCCAAAGATAGTTGGATTCCTTGTATCCACAAAGGTTAAAACCAATAAAAACAAGCTGATCACACTCTCTGTGAAATATAATGTGTTTCATTAGTAGTAGTATTTAACAATATTTAAAGAAGAGCTGCTTGTACTCTGCATAGACAGAAGTCACTTCATGAACACCAAGTGAGCAGCCTCAGAGGCTTCGCGGCCCGCCGGCTTGCCTTCACGTTGGTCCGCTGGGGTGCGTTCCGTCGTCAGGCTCTTACAGGGCGGCTCGAGGGAGAAGGTTAACTAATTTCTACACGTTTCACGTAGGAAGTGAGCTAGCTCTTGCTAGGACTTGTAAATTAACCAAACCACTTCCGATGTGTCCTGGTCATTCAGCAATGGTGGCAGACTCTGAGAACAAGGCTTTTCTGTTCGTTATCATGGGCAGGAAAGGTTGGGCCCTTCCAGGGGAGACTGGGCGCAGCTCTCTGCTCATCACCGGGAGCGTCAGGGGCGGCTGTGTTCTGGATGTGCTTCTGTGTGGTGGTGGCCAGCGAAGAGAGCAGCGGCTACGGGCAGGAGGGGCAGTACGAGCCGGCCAGGCTGGGGGCTCTGTTCGTGCCCTCTGAGGGTGTCAGTGCCGGCCCAGGTCGGGCCATCCGGGGATCTGGAGGAGACGGCCCTGCTCCACGGTGCTAACTCCAGGACACATGTGAGCAGTTACCCAGCTTGCGGGCGCGGGCGCGGGCGCGGGC